>NW_025962227.1:0-21601 GCF_017589495.1 Alosa alosa
CTCAATGATCTCGTCTGTTCCGCCATGTATATGTTGTACCTACCGGCTGGCCCTCTCAATAGTGTTTTAAATGGTCAGTAGTAACCACTTCGTTGCCTTCTATGATTTCCCTTTAAAAGTGTATTTAAGAAGGAGAGATCAATATAAACAATGACAAGCCAGTTGAACCTGTGGCTCTCCTCAGAGTGCAGACGCCAGTTCTAACAAAATGGACTGCGATAATGTTCACGCGATCTGCTGCAAAGGAGATAATCCAGAGTTAATCTTAGTTTAACATCATGTTATCTCTATTTAACATGATAAGCCTTTGACATTGACATTGTAAACGGTTTCTAAGGAGAGTGAAAAGCAGTTTGCAGTAAAGCTAACCAACGCCGCTCCCATTGCAGGAAAAATAGCCAGCAGCCCGATAACCAAATGAAATGCTCGGGCGGGCCGGATGAGTGTTTTGGTAGGTCAGCTGGGTCAGAAGCCTGGCTCCACCCCTGCTCTAGGTGTATGAAGACCTACTCTATACTACTCTAGGTTGTGTAAGACCTACTCTACCACTCTAGGTGGTGTTAGACCCACTCTACATTACTCTAGGTGGTGTAAGACCTACTCTATACTCACTCTTAGATGGTGTAAGACCTACTCTACACTACTAGGTTGTAAGCTCCACTCTCTTACACTACACCACAGTGTATTCCCTTGGTTGGTGGATAGATAATGTTGTATGATCGCTGTAAGGCAACCAGAGGCAGCTTATGTAAACAAACAGCTGTCAAAGCCAATGTTGACATTTTCCTGTTCAGTAGTAGGTGTATTGGCACTGCCCTCACAATCTGATTCGGATTACGCCCAATTAGGTAACGCATTCACATTCAATTCGATTCTATGCATCATGATGCATCAAAATTTACCACACACAACAAGGCAAATTCTTGAGGGTCGTGGAGGCAATACAAGCTGACATATTGAACAAATAGATTTTATTGGCTGCTATGTGTGTATTATCACCTGTACTGACATAAATATCATTAAACAAATAAAATTGAAATCGGTACAGGGTATTGATATGGTATTTTAATAAGTTTAATAATTTAAACACATTGTAAAACTGAAACCCAAATTTGGAACATCCATGCATGTCAGAAATTTGCTCTGTTGAAACTGGATTACTCTGGAACGGCTAACTGTACAGGGGACTGCTTTACACCTTTCTGTTCGGTAAGGTCAGCTGTTTATTCTGATATATGGTTTGTGCCGTGAACGAAGGGGTTCCTGAAGTATCTTACTGATATGAATGGGTGGAATGGGCATAGAAACTTCTAGTAGAAATTTATGATTAAATTGAATTATATTGTTACTTTTCTAAGTGACCGTTCATGCACAGCAATTAGCGGCTAACATCGTTTAAAAGTTGAAAAAGCTCTTTCATGTGTGATGTGATAGGCTACTTGTCTGTGTTGTGATGTCTGTGTGTGTGATGAGTGTTTTGGATTAGCGAGTAGTTCAACTATGAGAAAATGGGTGAATTTGGATGCTATACTTTCTTGCCGTCGCTGTCACTTTCTCCACTGCGTAAAGACTAGAATTAATTTGCACTGTAAATGCTTATTTTTGACAGACCATAGGCTAAATAAAATTGTTATTAGTCGGACATAAAACAGGGCTATTGAAGGGGACACCAAGGCCACCGTGGCCTGTAAACCTCTGATTTTCAAGGGACATCTGATAACTCAAAGGGAACGCGATGGCCATGGCGTCGTGAAATTCTACCCCTGCACGCAGATTGCCGCACACACACAGTGAAGCCAACTCAGGATGCCAGCGATATGGTTCGTGAAGTTGGTTGTATTGCCAGCAGTGCTTGATTTTTAGTGTGGCAGGTTTACACACCTTCGTCTTGTCTAGTTTCCCATTAACCGTAGAATCCAGTATTGCCCAGATGTCCGCTTTCCAAGCTTTGGGTGCACACCCAATTACCATCTATCACGTTCACATCTCCCTTCTTCATCTTGTTCTTTGGTAATTTGTTGTTATGCTAGCTAGTGCACGGCAGCACATGTAACTGGAGCTGCGCATTTCATTCCTAGCGTTGCTCGATGCAAGTAATTGTCCCACTCCAAGGCTAGAAATAAGGCTTTACAGTGCTTTTCATACCATCCAGACACATCTACGTGCTCTGTAATAACTGTCATAATTCTGTACAGTTGCTAAGATGGTATCATTGAACTGTCCTCCTGGAAGCAATAAAATCTCTGTAAACCTTCAGTATGTGAAAGAAAAGCGTTCAAGGCCTCTGAATTGAAGTGGAATGAGAGCATGCTGTAGTTAACCTGTACTCAAAGTAATAACACTTGGAAACCCCAGATGTTGTGTGTGTGTGTGTGTGTGTGGGGTGTGTGTGTGTGTGTGTGTGTGTGGGGGTATGTGGGTGTTGGTGTTATGGTGTATGCACAGGTGCGCAAACAGTCTCCAGTTTTGACTTTTTCTTAGCCTGCTCTTCTCTCTGAAGAAGAGGGACCTGTTTGCCAAGCTGGCTTAATTTATCTTACTGGTCCCAACTGCCAACTACCTCAACTGTGGACTTCTGCATCCTGCTTGGCCACAGTCCCGTTTTTAAGTTTACTCAGTTTCTTCTCTGCACTGTGTCCAGCCGATTCATTCACCCATCATTGGGGTTAAAAGTTCTATATCTAATAATGATCTCACGGCCGAGGGATATTATATGAAATATTGTGCCTCCTCAGAAATGGGAAAATGTTTCTTTAAAGGAGTTGCCCTTTGAGGAGTGCAGATAGAACCTTGTTTTCATCAGCATCATACATGATACCTTCACTGCTCACTGATACTGTCCTCTTTGGTGACAGGTCAAAGTTCAAGTCTTTATTGTCCCTGTTGGTTGGGTTGGTTATTTCACCTTAAGTAATATGCCCTCTGGTGAATCACATTTTTAACCTTGTGTCATGTCATGTCGTTTGATGTCTGCTATGCTTTTCAAGACAAAATCAATAATTTCAACTTTGGATCTAAGGTCCAATCACAGCCTCATTATAATTCAAACTGCAGTCCCTTCATGAACTAATCCCTGAATATTTGGGACAATTCTCTTCCATGGATTGCTAACAATTCTTATAAGGATTAGCTAACAACAAAGTCAACGATGGGCCCTTTTTATTCTGCCCTATATATTACAAGGTGGAGTCAGGCTTTACATTTGAGTTGGAGGAAATGAAAGCTTTGAGACAAAGTGCCTAGATCAGTATCGAACTCCCCAACCTTCAAATTATCTCATTTTACCTTAACTTATAGCGTTTCCATAATAATTTTGATAATAACATAATCACAACATGACAAACCCGGTTACTTCTGCCATTTCTGGGCAGCAGCCCTCTAGGCAATTACCGACCTAGCAACTTTCTGTGTTGGTGGGAACACTTCTGAATTGCTGTCGAGTTGCATGATCAAGTGAGGGCATTTATCCCAATCGTGAATTAGTGAAACACCTCAGCTCTGAGTGGTTACAGTAAAGGTGAAGCACTAATCCGGTAGCAGTGAGCTGCCTGCAACAACAGCGGGGTGATGAGGGGAGTTAGGTGCTCAAGGCATTCCCACACTGGTGTGAACCCGGCAACCCGGGTTCAGGTCCGTATGGTAAGGCCATGACTGCTTGGTTATGTTCATGCCAACAGAATACTCATGTTACGGTTGGTTACAAATTTATTATTGCTGCTCAACTGTGGGGGAGCCGAGCAAATCTTGTTTAGTGCTGCTTTAAAGAGATGGGGAGCTTAATTAAAGAGTATCCATTGTTCTACAGGCGGTTGAAGGGTTTGCTGATTCTGCTTCGTCTGCCCACAGCATTAAATCAATAAAAACGTTTGGAAGTGCTGGATTGCATTGCGGTTGTTTCATGCACCCACAGGAACGAGGTTTCCATGGGCTTTTAGACAAATTGCCTTTATGGGATATGATTCAATTGAGGAGATTGTTGTAAAATGCAATTCTGTCTCAATAATGGCTACCTACCCTCATCGTATGTCTTGTGTATCATAAACTCATGGCCCACAGCCAGAGGAATGGGCTGTCAGGAAACCAAGATGCTGTCCAACACAATCAGCTCTGTGTATTGATTTACAGTGACACCCTTAGGAGCTACATTTTACTTGATACATTTGTCAAATCTGTCCTTTTTTGGTCAAGAAACTGGCCTGTATCTTCGCTGACTGTATCGCCCCATTAGGTAATAGTTTCAAAAGGAATGGCCAAATAAGCAGTCATAGTGCATTGGGGCTTCTTGAACATGATGGATATGTATGAGAGGCAAATGCTTGGCAAACACAAAGACATCTGGGCTTTTTATTTTTCCTCTTAGTTTGGCACCTCTTCAAGGAATGCAATAATCAGAATTGGTTTTAGAGTGCAATCAGTCCTGCCACACGTCTCAGGTGTCGTGCTTGGCATATAGCGTGTGTGTGTGTGTGTGTGTGTGTGTGTGTGTGTGTCCGTTTTATATCTGTGGTCAGGAATTTTAGCATAGGCTGTCAGTATGCTGGAGATGAAACGGAAAGGGACCATCTGGGAGCATGAAATGGATAGCATTTCAAGTGTCTGTGTCATGTCATTGCATTTAAAGTTGAATTCATAGCAGATTATGTTTAATGCCGTTTACAGCCTCAGAAGAACACTTATGTATTGTTAGCCACCATAGTTTATTTCTTAATTCTCAAAATCTCTCTTTCACAATATGGTATTTTTGTTCCAGGGGAATAAAACTGTACAGTGTAAAATCACCATGCTTTGCCATTATTTTATATATTCTTATATTTAACAATGCCTTATTTTTGGCATTGGTTTGTGGATGGTCTTTGGTGAGAGCGATGGATGGGCAGTATGTTTGTTGTGCGTTTTGAGGCTGAGGTTTACTTCTTTACACTCAGTTTTGCAATTGAATAACACATTTTATAGCAATATTAACAATATAGCACTGACAGCAATAGGCTCACATGTTCAATAATTTCCTGACCACTATTAAAGAGACATTTGGAATATTGAACTGAATCAATTCACATTAACTTTCAAAAATCATATCGCAAATCCACCAAATGCAATATCTGTCAGAAAAATTGCAATTACCATATATTTTTGGGCATTTAGTTCAACATAAATGTTTTCTGTGTGTGTTTGTGTGTGTATGTTTTGTGTATGTGTGTGTGTTTGTTTATACATGTATGTCTATCGATCTGCACAAACCACATGTGTGTGTGCGTGTGTGTGTCTGCGTGTGTGGGTGGGTGCTTGTGTGTGTGTGAGTGTCTGTTTCTATGTATGAATCTGTAGGCTATGTATAACTCTATGTATATGTAGCCTTTCAGATTTGTGATTAGTATGTAGAGTTTAAAGATAGTCAATAGTTGCAAATGTAAGCACATAATACCAATCAGAATGGGTACCACTTTATAATAACTACACACTATTAAGCATGTATTATTAAGCATTTTGTAAGCTATTACTAAAGGCTTTGTTCCTCATTATGTAAAGCATTGTTCCTACATTAATTCTCATCAGTAAAACATTTGTACACACACAGTTGGGGAAATGTTTGTACAAAGATTGGGTAAGCGTAGTGGATGATGCAGGAGCTGGGCCCAGTGTCCCAGTCATTTGGCGCTTCCATGTTCCTTTCTCTGCTTTACCTTATAGGCCCTAATAAAATATAGCCTACACTTGGTAAAGATAATCAAGAACTATTCTGTAATGTATCGTTTCATACTTAACCCTTACAGACTGCACGAACATTTCTTTTTTTTATGCTTGAGTGGTCTCATGGCACAAAAAGAGGCTTACTGTGTGATTATGCTACATTGCAGGGCTAATATACCCATCATTGTAATCAGGAGAAAATGGGTACTTTTAAAATGATAAACAATATGGCAACTAATAAGTTTGAAGGCACATATTTTTTCAAAGATCTTCAAAATTCAACCCCAAAAACCACGAAAATATCAGTTTGTCGGGATTAATCTAATTTCCCCCCTCATTTCTGTTGGTAGAGAGAAAAACCTAGAACAACCTTAGAGAGATTCACAATTTTTGTTGTACTCAGACTTTTTGACTTTGTTCAAAGGTTTTAACCTTTACATATGGCACAAAACATTCCCGTTTGAACATTTACATTAGTAGTCTGGCATTATAATTTGTTACCTGTGGTGTACTGTGGAGTGGGTAAGACTGTTTTTAGTGGCAGGCTAACACATGCGTGACTTGTGCTAGCCTAGCACCTACAAACTCTACCTCTGGACCACTCGTTTAGGGTCTATGAATGTTTTTCATAGCGTTATTAAGCAACTTGATGGTTTGGACAAAATGAATGAACAAACTGTATTTAAAACTGGTATTAACAGTACTTTAAGGCCTGGGACTTTTACTATCACGGAATATCGTCTATGGAGATTGGTGACTTGAGTCTGTTGATTGTGTTCCATGCGTGCGTCAGTAGGAAGCCATCGGCCCGATTTAGACGATTTGACTTGTCCCGAATGGCCAATTATCGGACTCAATAACCAATCTGATTGGTGGAGTGCTAATATGACTTTACATTATTTCAAGATTATTTTTATTATAATTTGTAAAATACTCTATTGTCTTACTTTTATGTTCATTTACCAAGATCATATGGCACAATCAATTTGCTACTTGGCAGCTTATGTGCTCCTGCTGAGTTGTATTACTCTCCATTAGGTGGATTTTTAATGGTGTAAGTGTGTTCTGAAGCCAGAATGTCCATTAAATAGCTCTATATACATCTGTGTTTATCTCAGAGTATGACCTGGTCTGAGAGAGACCACTACATTATTATAGGAACTTATTATGTATCTTTCCCCAAGCCTCAATGCACAGTTGCAGTTTGGAGATGGAGTGCCATGAATGGCCAGTGGTCCCGATCAAAAAGACAATATATTATGCTTTAGTTGTTTGTATTATTATTTCAAGGTGATTTGAATATTTTATGCTTAGTTGCTTAAGCATCACTTTATTTCTTTGTTTTTCTCTATCTCTCTCTCTAATCACCTTCTCACCTGCTCCTTTTCTCTCTCCTGCTCTCTTCTTCTCCAGTTTGTTCCTCAATTCTATGCATCTGTAACTTTGGAGCAGTCTCTATCAGTCTCTGCGAGCTCTGCAAGAAATGCTGGCCAAGAACGGGACTGAACAATGAAGTAGGTACCACCCATCGCGATCCTTTAATTTGCATGGTCCGGCTACATAACACACACACACACACACACACACACACTAACAAACACACACACAGGGGTACTCCTATGAATACTGTACACCAATTTACGGAGGGATTGAAATTGCTTCTAAGTGGGATTCATTTGACTGCTGGTTACCCATTGGAAGTCATAAGTTAATGAAGCCTTCCAGATCGGACCTGCAAGAACAGATTCAAATTTGCTATGGATTGGTCTGGGTTCCACCCAAGGCTAGCGGGTTGTATCGTGAACGATGTCTAGAAGTTATTTGCCCTGGACATCACCCGCACCCTGACACTAACAGCCTCTAGCACTAAGCTGGGTGTTACCTGGAGTGAGCATGATTCTGAATAACACAGATGTATATGGGAGATTAGGGTGGACGGTTGAGGGAGTATAAAAACACTGCAAAAGTTCCCGCAGTATTGATAACTAAAACTACAACTAGCATAGTAGGCATAGTCATACTATCCATGTGAAACTATTGGAACATTATTTTTAATAAATGGAATGAAATGATTGGTTACCAGAGGGGCTGTAGGCCAACCCTGTTCCCCCATTTATAAGCCAGGTTCAACCCTGGCACACCTCCCATACTGAAACCACCCGTTGCATTTCCTGTAGGTGTGAACATTCCACCAGCCACCATCCGTCTTGTGTAGACATTCAACTCTTTGAAGCCTTCTGTGCCTGTTGGTGTGTCTGGAGGTTTGAAAACAGCTACAGTCAGCTGTTCTCAGTGAGGCATGAGTCAGTCTTCAGCTACATTGTATGTGTTACTGTATGAGGGAGGGGTAGGGCACAGCTATCCTGCAGGGATAGGATATATGCTATCAGAAGAAACATCCATCGAGTTCAGTGAGCTGAATTAAAAAATCAGTTATTTTTTTGAGTGGAATTAACAGTGTTGTCTCCTGCCATTTATATTGAAATACTTGATGAAGTAATTTTCCATGCCTTCTCTATCTCAACCAAGTCTATTTGCTTGTAATCCCAGTAGGCAGTCCACCAATTTCTTAATGATTTTATTTTGGGAACAAATCTAAGCAGAAATGAGCCTTTTTTTATTCCTGAATGGTGATGTCAGTTTGGTATTCTCTGGCCTTTGACACTCTTGATGCCTGATAGATGAAATCTCCCCTTCTATTAATACATCAGAAACGATAATGCACTCACTTTTTAAAAAGAAAGCGTTTCTTCACTCTTTCTTTTCTGACTCCATTTCTCCCCCACCTCACTCAGTCACTCATTTTCCCAGCCTGCCACCACCTCATGTTTGCAGTCAAGTCACTGACTCAAATGCAGTCTTTCATTATTGATCAGATGTTGGCTAAGCCTCTGTGGAAATGGACTGGGAGATAATACCGCACTGAGTCTCTCATGCCAGTTTGCCTACTGTGTGTGGACGAGGCTAAATAGCAATGGCATTATGGATTCAAGAGGAGATAGGAACAAGTCGATGGTGTTGGAGCTCTTAACAACGTGACAAATGGCTGAGGAAATCAGATTCCAAGGTAGTTGAGGTGTTGAGACTGTGTGTACCTGGGACATACACACACACAACTCAGACACACACACACACACACACACACACACACACACACACACACATTTATGTAAGTAAAAAAAATAGCCAGTCAAAAAATGTAATCCAGTCCTATTCTTGATACTCAGAGGAGATGTAATTAAAAATTCATAAAAGGTTGAAAACCACCACAGCTAATGTATGGAAATGACCCATTAGATCCCCATGATCTTTCTGCTCTCCCCTCCTGGCTGCTTTTAGTTGGGAGAGATGAATGCACTTGTCCAAGCAGACATTGTGCTGTCAGCCATGCACTGCTGCAGCAGACCAGTCTGTGGTAATTAGAACACTTCACACTAGCAGCCAGATCTACTGCCATTTTCCACACTCCTGCAGTAGGCCGGGCCGGTGAGGGAGATTTTTGGACCTTGGGGGGCTGTACACTAGCAACAAATAACACAGACATTATTTTCAAAGATGTATGTGTGAATGTCTTGATGTAGATAATGTGAAGTGTGTGTGTGTGTGTGGCTAGTCTACCTTACCTGTGTGTTGGGAAGGCATTGTGTTTGTATGTGTGTTTACATGTATGTGTGCCTTATGTGTATGTTTGTGTGTGTTTGTGGTGTGTGTGATGAAGTAGGAGTGCAAAGCTGCAGAGAGTCAGATGTCAGATCACACTTTGTTTCCTGGGTATACAGTGGAACTCCACACACATTTGAAGTGTTTGGAGTCACTAAGGACAGGTGGCTAGATAGAAACAGCAAGTGCTGAATTTGATGAAAAAAGAAATAGACTTAAATCAAGGACAACTATTGAGTGAAAGTGTCTACAAGGCCATTCTGTTGTTTAATTTTATTGGAATCAGTCTCTACCCGACCAAGCTAAAATTACCGGCTCTAGCAGGCCTAATTGTTGAGTTAGTGCTGAAACATTATTTAGTGGTAACAGAGCCCTGCAAAATGGGATTTGATACTAGATGGATGAACACTTAGTGAAGGGCACTTCAGACAGATGGTTTTGGCAGGTGTCCAGTGCTGTTAAAGTACTGTTAACAATCCAGACTACAGTGTGTGACTTTATTAGCCGTTATGGTATTACTACACAGTAGGGGTACATAAATTATCCTTAAAGATTCCACTCATTTCTTAATTTGCCTAGTTTACTCTCCAAAAGTAATGCAACCCTATTACAGACTTTTTTGAGTAAACACAATAAGGCAACTTATTGTAAATGTTTTTGTGAGTATACTCAGAGGGCTGCCACGTCAGTTTGAAATAAAACATCTTTCCAACTATAAAAGCTTTTCTACCAACTATTCAGGGACTTCAAAACACAAGTTTAAGTTACTAGTTTGGTACAACTAGAATAAAAGTAAGGAAAACCCAAAGCAACAAATTGGTACAAGTGATTGCAGAAATCAGTGTAGAAACACTGCACACTACAAGTAACTCAGAATGATCTTTTACACAGCTAAATGCAGCATAGAGATACACAGATGAAATTTTTCAAAATGCTTTTTAAAACTACAGGTTTCACCTCTAATCAGTGAACTTTGAGCTGCACACAATCAAAATAAATAAAATAATAAAAAAAATGTTTTGAAACTACAGGGTTCTCACCTGTAATCAGTGAACTTTCATCTGCACACAATAAAGAATATATCAGAAATGTTTTGAAACAATGGGGTTTCAACTTTATATTCAAGTGATCTTTAGGCTGCACACAATCAAAAAAAAAATAATAATAATAATAATAATAAAAAAGTCACTTTAATCCTACAATACACAATAGGTACTGTAGTGTTGTTAAGATCCTGAGAGTGCTATGGGCCTCATATTACAAACTGTAATGGGGAACTCTGTAATGAGGGATAAAACATGGCTTTGAAAAGAAAATGCCATTGTTTTTCAAAATTGAATAATAAAATGCACTTTGTTGTACCTTTAATTACTTAGAAGCAACAAAAATTGTATAAAAATGCATGGTAACATTTTACATTGGGTAAATTTTGCATATCACACATTCACTAGCAGCTGTATGTGAAATTATCAAACTAAGTATTTATAATTTATTCATAAAACATGACACAACATTCATTCCATTCAGTTTAACACTGGGAAGTGATAAACTACATAGAGATGACCGGGAACTTTGGACATTTTTTTCCCTTGAGGGTGTGGGCAAAGCGGCCAAATATTATAATTACCTCAAAGGTGTCAACAAATCAGGGTCAACAAATACTGGTCCAGCTATATGTGAACCTCTCAGTCTCAACTTCAGGATAAATGATTATAGATACCAACAACCTATAGCAATAATAATATAAGCTATTCATAAAAATATTTAGATATATTATGATCAGATGACAAACATAAATGGCAATAAATATAAACCATTCAGCTGCCATTTTGAAGGGTTAGCAGGTATGAATGTTGTCGTAATACTTCATAAACGTGCTGTTGAGACTGGGTGAGTCATATTCAAAATAGTAAAAATAAATCATGTAGATAAAACCAATTATCCTCATTCATTGCAACGCTTGGCCTGCTTACCCGGCGTTAAGCGAAAAAGATAACAAGCACCTTTTGCGTTTGAATGCTTTTAAACAGCTGGACAAATGATTTAGCTAATTGATTATAGCCTGCACACCAGCAATTACAATATCGTACAAGACAGTAGCCTACCAATGCTACGTTGCATGTTGTAGGTCTACTGTAGAAATTTCACTTAAATCTTCGGTAAATCAAGAACATGCCTGTTTGCCGACGCTCAAACGACAAATCCAAAAGATATCAAAGCAACAAGAGGGTTGGAGTCTGACGACACGGATTCAGACTTATATTGCTCCTCATAACCATCTATAAAAATGTTTTTTCTTTGAGCACGTGACGCATCCCAGGACATAACGACTGACCTTATAATAGGCTCGAGATATAATTCCAAAGTAAAGGTGATAGGGCCCACTTCGCACTTAAACTTAAAAGATTGAACAAAGCCTCCCTCAAATTTGAAATTACATCAGTGACTGGCATCGGGTGAAGTTAAGTTGAACAGGCTATTAAAAACTATTTGGCGCCATTCCTCAATGTCACAGGAGAGACTGGGTTCTCCCTTCTATGAATTGAAAAAAGACGTTATGCTACCTGCAAAATGGCCTATGATTTCATTGCTGAGTTTGCAGCAAAGCAAGACAATGTTTTTCGAGTAAGGATATAGCGAAGTCAGTGTCATTTATTTGTCCAATGTTAGCCTACAGACCAGTTTCCATTGTACATCTTATCAACAGTTTGAATGTCGTGGTGTGTTTCTGCTCATTGACAATACCGCTCAGCACAAATGATTCATGCCCAATTCCCTGTTAAAGTGTTCGGGCCTTGTTACACTATTTGTTTTCGCGGATGTAGCCCATGATAAACACCATATGGCCAAATATGACTCAGCTAATGTTATAGGCTATACAATTTCCTCTTTAAAAGACAAGCTGGTGTAACTTATTAGACTAGCTACTAAAATGCACTGACGGTAGATATAAAAATAAAAAAATAAAATAAAATAATAAAAATAATAATAAAATAAAATAAAAAATATATAAAAATATTTCCATAGGCTGCTATGGTTTCGAATATTAAGAGATCCCTAAAATTGCTCAATATCTTTTATTTTTAAAATAATCACTATATTCCCGAATAATCTAAGTTCGAGTCAAAGCCCTACCTGCACTGCCATTTTTACTCATGGTTTCTAACTCTCAATAGATGATGCCTTTATAAGTTCGCGGTGAACGCCGCAAGACAAACTCTAGGTTACCAATACCGGGTTGATTGAACTGATTGATAAATCGGTGTTTTGGAACCGACAGCTCGATTTAGTCGCCTCAGGTTCAGACAACCCAGAGGTTAAGTTTTATCTCAGTGTTTGTTGAACCTCCTTCTGGAATAACAATTTCCGATCTTTATACTATTCATCCTGCACATAGACTTATTCTTACTACTCTTTTATAATGTTGTTTCTGCACTACAATGACACTGTTTCCACACTGCACATAGCTGTATGTTATGTACATATCTGTTTATATATTTGTCATATTGAATATCCATATTTATTCTATTGTATTATATTCTGTTAATACACTGCATATATCTATATTATTATTTCTACTATTATAATGTTACTGCTTACATCTACATACATTATTCTACTTATTGTATGAGATAACTGCTAATACACTGCACATATTTTATATTTAATTCATATTACTCTAAACCAACTTCTGTAAATCAACTGTATACTCACTGTTCAGTATTGCACTATATTTTTGACCTGTCTCTGCATATTTCATCACCTTTTATATACTTTGCATCACATTGCATGCATACTGTAGCTACATGAATCACAGCCAAGATCCTTGGTTGCTATGAAGGCCAGTCGCTCTAAATGGATGGTTGCATACAAAGGCCAATTATCTCTGCCGCGTCGGCGGGCATATCCTAACTTTATCTTATTTTAAACATCACTATTTTACTTTAGCCTACTTCCATACAGTGAGTCCCATTAAGAAGTGGCCACCCCATTCACGCTTTACTGTGATTCACGCGAGCAACATTAATAAATTAATCTGTCACCATATGCCTATGCCAACGCTTGCAAGAGGAGAATCTTTTCATTTGATTCACAATGAAACGCTATGATTTAATGTACATGTAAAACAATGAGTAGGCTGTTTTGGTTGTTGTTGCGGTGTTTCTGCATCCCTTAGTTGCCTACAATGCAAAAATTGTTCCTCAAGGATTGTTGGGGACGATTTAAAACATTGCTTATCGCGGAAATGCCACCACAAAACATTGTTTGTGAATCGATCATTAGAGTCCCTTAAGCTGTCACAGTTTTACTTAAGTTTAGCATGCTAACTATGCTAACCATGTTATTTAGCTAACTTAGCTAATCATTTTTAGCAGTTTTGTTAAAATGCTAACAATGTTAGCAATGTTAACATGCTAACTATGCTAACCATGCTAACTACCTGCAGTGGTAGGAGTCATAGTTGATGATAAGTATTACAATGGCTGAACAGTTAAAAGGTTCAGTAGTTTAAAGGGTTAAATTGTTTAACAGTGAAATATTGTAGTGAGGACTTTATTTTGGAAACAGTTTTAAGTAGGAGGGAAGTTGAACAGGATGTAGTCTTAATAGGGCCCAACATGCTTAAAGCCCGAGACTGGCAGTTGATCCAGGTGGCCCTAACACCCGCCATAGGATTCTAATTGCTTAACGGGCAGATTGTGATGTCATAATCATAATGTTAAGTCAATGGGGAATTTTGATTAGTTTTTAATTAGTTTAAAAGTCTAAAAAGTTACAAAGTTGAAAAATACATAGCAACTCCATGTCCTAAGTAAGACCTAATGCATCATAGTTTGAATTAAGTTTCTACGTTAAACGGTTGAAGCTGGCATTAAGTGCGTTAGAAGAAGAATAAGAACTAGAAAATCAATTCCAGGGAATTACCAGTGCATGAAAATGCAAGGAAATATATTGTTAAAACAGATGATGGGTTAATTTACAACCAACACGATGAGGTTTAATATAGTTCAAAATGACTGAACTAGGTAGATGAGGTTTAATATAGTTGGAATAACGGAACAGTTAAATAGGTGGATAGTTTATATAGTTAAATGATTTGTTTGGTAGATAAGGTTCAATATAGTTGGAATGATTTCGAACCGTTAAATAGGTGGATAATTTAAATAGTTAAATTATTTAGGTAGATAATTGACTATAACTGGCATTGAATGGTCAGAATGTTTGCTAGCAGTTATGCTACTATGTTATCAAAGATAATAATGTTAACCAAGTTTTTTTGCTAAAAATGTTAATCAAGACGGGAACATGCTAGCATGCTAACCATATTACTTAGCTAACTTAGCTAATCATTTTTAACAAGTGTCGCTAACTATGCTAATGAAGATGTTAACTATGCTAACCATATTACTTTAGCTAATTATTTTTAACAGTTTTGCCAAAATGCTAACTAAGATGCTACAACGCTAACTATGCTAACCCACGTTATTTAGCTTACTTTAGCTAATCATTTTAGCAGTTTTGTTAAAAAATGCTAACTAGCATGCTAACTATAACCACGTTATTTTAGCTAATCATTTTTAACAGTTTTTGCTAAAAAATGCTAATATACGCTAACACGCTAATCCATGCTAACTATCTTCAGTGGGTGGAGTCATAGTTGATGACAAGTAACAGTTACAATGGCTGAACAGTTAAAAAAGTTCAGTAGTTTAAAGGGTTAAAATTGTTTAACAGTGAAATATTGTAGTGAGGACTTTTATTTTGAAACAGTTTCTTTGGCAGAGGAAGCAGTTGAACAGGATGTGTAATCTTAATAGGCCAGTTTGTATTCTTAAAAGCCTGAGACTGGAAGTGTTGATGCAGGTGGCCGAACACCTGGCCATAGGGATTCTAATTGCTTAACGGCTCTATCAGGATGTCATCAGCCCATGTTAAGTCTATGGGGAAATTTTGATTAGTTTTTAATTAATAGTTTAAAAAGTATATAAGTTACAAAGATGAAAAGTACATAGCAACCATGTACTAAGTGAGACCTACATAACATAGTTTGAATGAAGTTTCTACGTTAAACAGTTGAAGCTGCATTAAAGTCGTTAGAAGAAGAATAATAACTAGAAAAGCATTTCCTGAAGGAAATACAGTGCATGAAAATGCAAAAAATATGATGTAAAAATATCATACAGAGTAAAAACAAACTATATTGATTGCTAGGTAGATGAGGTTTAATATAGTTGGCATGACTGAACAGTTAAATAGGTGGATAGTTTATATAGGTAAATGATTTACTTGGTAGATAAGGTTTAATATAGTTGGAATGATTGAACAGTTAAATAAGTGGATAGTTTAAATGGTTAAATTATTTAGGCAGATAGTTGACTCCATAACCCACACTTGGAATGGCTCTACTGTTTGCTAGCAGTTATGCTAACTCCATGTTAACAAAGATAATAATGTTAACCAAGTTACTATGCTAATTAGCATGCTAACAATGTTAAAATGCTAAGCACATGCTAACCATGTTACTTTAGCTAACTTAGCTAATCATTTTTAGCAGTTTTGCTAAAAATGCTAACTAACATCGACGTAATACGCTTAACCATGTGACTTAGCTAACTTAGCTAATCATTTTAAGCAGTTTTGCTAAAATGCTAACTAGCGTGCTAACTATGCTAACCATGCGGACTTAGCTTAGTTAATAATTTTAAGCAGTTTTGCTTAAATGCTAATCCAACATCTTAACATGCTAACTACGCTAACCACGTGACTTAGCTAACTTAGCCTAACTAGCTACAGTGGGTAGGAGTCATAGTTGATGACAAGTAACAGTTACAATGGCTAAACAGTTAAAAAGTTCAGTAGTTTAAAGGGTTAAATTGTTTAACAGTAAAATATTATAGTGAGGACTTTTATTTTGAAACAGTTTTTTGGCAGAGGAAGCGGATTGAACAGGATGTGTAGTCTTAATAGGGCCAGTTTGTATGCTTAAAGCCTGAGACTGGCAGTTGGTCCAGGTGGCCCTAACACCCACCATAGGATTCTAATTGCTTAACTGGCTCTATTGTGATGTCATCAGCCCATGTTAAGTCTATGGGGAAATTTTGATTAGTTTTTAATTAATAGTTTAAAAGTATACAAAAGTTACAAAAGATGAAAATACCTTAGCACCCATGTCCTAAGTAAGACCTACATAACATAGTTTGAATGAAGTTTTTAACGTTAAACAGTTTGAAGCTGCATTAAGATTAAGAAGAAGAATAATAACTAGAAAGCATTTCTGAAGGAAATACAGTGCATGAAAATGCAAAAATATGATGTAAAAATATCATACAGAAAAAAACAAACTATATTGATTAAGCTAGGTAGATGAGGTTTAATATAGTTGGCATGACTGAACAGTTAAATAGGTGGATAGTTTATATAGGTAAATGATTTACTTGGTAGATAAGGTTTAATATAGTTGGAATGATTGAACAGTTAAATAAGTGGATAGTTTAAATGGTTAAATTATTTAGGTAGATAGTTGACTCCATAACTCCGACACTTGAATGGCTCTAATTTTCATAGCAGTTATGCTAACTATGTTAACAAAGATAATAATGTTAACCAAGTTACTATGCTAATTAGCATCTTAACAATGTTAAAATGCTAAGCATGCTAACCATGTTACTTAGCTATTTAGCTAATCATTTTAGCAGTTTTGCTAAAATGCTAACTAACATGCTAACTATGCTAACCATGTGACTTAGCTAACTTAGCTAATCATTTTAAGCAGTTTTGCTAAAATGCTAACTAGCGTCTTAACTATCTAACCATGTGGACTTAGCTAACTTAGTTAATAATTTTAAGCAGTTTTGCTTAAAATGCTAACTAGCATGCTAACATGCTAACTATGCTAACCATGTGACTTAGCTAACTTAGCTAACTAGCTACAGTGGGTAGGAGTCATAGTTGATGACAAGTAACAGTTACAATGGCTAAAACAGTTAAAAGTTCAGTAGTTAAAAGGGTTAAATTGTTTAACAGTAAAATATTATAGTGAGGACTTTATTTTGAAACAGTTTTTTGGCAGAGGAAGCAGTTGAACAGGATGTGTAGTCTTAATAGGGCCAGTTTGTATGCTTAAAGCCTGAGACTGGCAGTTGGTCCAGGTGGCCCAACACCTACCATAAGATTCTAATTGCTTAACGGACAATTGTGATGTCATAATCATAATGTTAAGTCAATGGGAAATTTTGATTAGTTTTTAATTAATAGTTTAAAAAGTATAAAAGTTACAAAGATGAAAAATACATAGCAACCCATGTTATAAGTAAGACCTACATAACATAGTTTGAATGAAGTTTCTAATGCTAAACAGTTGAAGCTGCATTAAGTGCGTTAGAAGAAGAATAATAACTAGAAAAGCATTTCCTGAAGGAAATACAGTGCATGAAAAATGCAAAAATATGATGTAAAAATATCATACAGAGTAAAACAAACTATATTGATTGCTAGGGTAGATGAGGTTTAATATAGTTGGCATGACTGAACAGTTAAATAGGTGGATAGTTTATATAGGTAAATGATTTTACTTGGTAGATAAGGTTTAATATAGTTGGAATGATTGAACAGTTAAATAAGTGGATAGTTTAAAATGGTTAAATTATTTAGGTAGATAGTTGACGATAACTGACACTTGAATGGCTCTAATGTTTCTCATAGCAGTTATGCTAACTATGTTAACAAAGATAATAATGTTAACCAAGTTACTATGCTAATTAGCATCTTAACAATGTTAAAAAAGCATGCTAACCATGTTACTTAGCTAACTTAGCTAATCATTTTTTAGCAGTTTTGCTAAAATGCTAACTAACACGCTAACTATGCTAACCATGTGACTTAGCTAATTTAGCCTAATCATTTTAAGTAGTTTTGCTAAAAAATGCTAACTAGCGTCTTAACTATGCTAACCATGTGGACTTAGCTAACTTATTAATAATTTTAAGCAGTTTTGCTTTGTAAATGCTAACTATCTTAACATTTAACTATGCTAACCATGTGACTTAGCTAACTTTAGCTAACTAGCTACAGTGGGTAGGAGTCATAGTTGATGACAAGTAACAGTTACAATGGCTAAACAGTTAAAAAGTTCAGTAGTTTAAAGGGTTAAATTGTTTAACAAAAAAATATTATAGTGAGGACTTTATTTTGAAACAGTTTTTGGCAGAGGAAGCAGTTGAACAGGATGTGTAGTCTTAATAGGGCCAGTTTGTATGCTTAAAGCCTGAGACTGGCAAGCGTTGGTCCAGGTGGCCCTAACACCTACCATAGGATTCTAATTGCTTAACGGCTCTATTGATGTCATCAGCCCATGTTAAGTCTATGGGGAAATTTTTGATTAGTTTTTAATTAATAGTTTAAAAGTATAAAAGCTACAAAGATGAAAATACATAGCACCCATGTCCCAAAGTAAGACCTACATAACATAGTTTGAATGAAGTTTTAATGCTAAACAGTTGAAGCTGCATTAAGATGCAGGAAGAAGAATAATAACTAGAAAAGCATTTCCTGAAGGAAATACAGTGCATGAAAATGCAAAAAATATGACAAAAAAATATCATACAGAGTAAAACAAACTATATTGATTGCTAGGTAGATGAGGTTTAATATAGTTGGCATGACTGAACAGTTAAATAGGTGGATAGTTTATATAGGTAAATGATTTACTTGGTAGATAAGGTTTAATATAGTTGGAATGATTGAACAGTTAAATAAGTGGATAGTTTAAATGGTTAAATTATTTAGGTAGATAGTTGGCGATAACTGACACTTGGAATGGCTCTAATGTTTGCTAGCAGTTATGCTAACTATGTTAACAAAGATAATAATGTTAACAAGTTACTATGCTAATTAAGATCTTTAACAATGTTAAAAATCTTAAGCATGCTAACCATGTTACTTTAATAGCAGCTAATCATTTTTAGCAGTTTTGCTAAAATGCTAACTAACATGCTAACTATGCTAACCATGTGGACTTAGCTAACTTAGCTAATCATTTTAAGCAGTTTTTGCTAAAAATGCTAACTAGCGTAACCATGCTAACCATGTGACTTAGCTAACTTAGTTAATAATTTTAAGCAGTTTTGCTTTAAAATGCTAATCCAGTGCTAACACGCTAACTATGCTAACCATGTGACTTAGCTAACTTAGCTAACTACTACAGTGGGTAGGAGTCATAGTTGATGACAAGTAACAGTTACAATGGCTAAACAGTTAAAAAGTTCAAGAAGTTTAAAGGGTTAAATTGTTTAACAGTAAAATATTATAGTGAGGACTTTTATTTTGAAACAGTTTTGGCAGAGGAAGCAGTTGAACAGGATGTGTAGTCTTAATAGGGCCAGTTTGTATGCTTTAAAGCCTGAGACTGGCAGTTGGTCCAGGTGGCCCGAACACCACCATAATTGCTTAACGGGCCAATTGTGATGTCATAATCATAATGTTAAGTCAATGGGGAAATTTTGATTAGTTTTTAATTAATAGTTTAAAAGTATAAAAAGTTACAAAGCTGAAAAATACATAGCACACATGTCCTAAGTAAGACCTATGTAACATAGTTTGAATGAAGTTTCTACGTTAAATGGTTGAAGCTGCATTAAGTGCGCTAGAAGAAAAAAATAAGAATAAGAAGCCTAGGGAACAGTACAGTGCATTTCATGCACTGTAATAAAATGCCTTGAAGAACAGTACAGTGCATTTTCATGCACTGTAATAAGAAGAAGCCTAGGAAGAACAGTACAGTGCATTTTCATGCAACTGTAATAAGCAAAAGAATAAGAAGCCTAGGAAGAACAGTACAGTGCATTTTCATGCACTGTAATAAGAATAATAGGCGGTGGGCCGAAGCCGCGTATCTGTTCAATTTTGAAAAATGAGAGATGGATTACTTGTTTTTTTACTATTCAGTAGGATACATTTGTTATTAGCAAATACCCCTTGTTGCCACTGACGTAAGGAGCAGAAACGTGAAATCTTAGTTTTAATAACTCTTGGTACAGGCTTAACGCTGTGGTCGCCAATGTCAATCTACCAATAGCATAGTACAATACTGACATCACGAATATTACAAGCCAATCAGATTTGGCTAAACGAATCAGCTGTTGGACAACAACACACTAACATTTTAGCCACCGACATGGCTACCAGAGTATGGACATCGCCCTTAAGAGGATTGATTTTGTGGAGGTAAAGTATCTTTAATATATTATATATGTATCTTGCTATATAGCATGTTGATTTCAGTGAGTCAGCGATGGTCAAATGTGTTTTGTCAATGTAACGGCAATCTTAGTTAATTGTCAATTGCCGTTATATTCTTGGTAGACGCTTATAGGCTAATGCTTGTTGCTAGCTTTTGTCGAGCTAAAACTGTCTTTTAGGTAGCACTACATTTTATTTGAACAACTCCTTGTACAAAACGGCTGTGATAAAGTTAAAAATGCAGTTGTTGTTAACACGGAACGAATCATTTTTTCTACAGTACCTGTTAACTTTACTTTAAAACTGGCAGGCTGTATTGACAAGATAGCTATTAATTGGCAATACAAAAGCGGTATGTGTGGTAGAACTGTTGGACGGCGACAGTCGCAGTAAATCTTATATCAGTGTTGCATGCATGAAAAAGACATTGTGTGGCCATTGAATTAAAACATTTAATTAACATATGTTTTTTTTTTTATTTCCAAACATCATTGACATTACAGAAAATGCAACACCACGACATGCACATGAATACTACAAGACGGTGACAAACAGACGCATATTGGCATAAACACATACTGTAATCTTAACAAGACATCACATTGACTTGGCTTCCACAAAACATAAACAACATAACATTAATAACAGAAAGGCTAAGGATGATTTGGCGCCCAGGATGATTACAGATATGATTTAGGGATGAAATTGATGACCGGAAATGAAAAGAAGGGGGGATGGGGTATGGATGGTATTCACGAGTGTGAATGAGGTGGTGTTGGGATGGGGTGGGATGGGGGTGAGGGGTAGAGAGTATGTGAGGATGTATGTGTGTGTGTGTGTAAAGATATGTATAAGGCTGGCTTGCTGTTGGGCCGTGGAGGAGAGAAGCTGGAACATGAGAGAGGGAGGGTTTCAGAGGAGAGGAGTTGTAATTATTCTTATTAATGATAAGTATAATAATAGAATAACCGATTGCCTGGTTGATTGCCCGATTGATTGCCAACCTGTTCCATTA
>NW_025962228.1:0-21228 GCF_017589495.1 Alosa alosa
AATTTCAAAATCTGTCAATTATTTGTCCAAATTATTTTTTTTTTCACGTCTACACATGTGAAATGCATTAACTATGGCAACAAAATGAAAAAAAACTTGGGTCTTTTTTTTTTACTTTTCAGATTTTTTTTATTTTTTTTGCGGTCAGGATGAAAAAAATTTTTTTTTTTTACAAATTTCAAAATCTGTCAGATATTTTCCAAATTATTTTTTATTTCATGTCTAGATATGTGAAATGCATGAACTATGGCAAAAAAAAGTGAAAAAAAAAATTTGGTTTTGATTTTTTTCGTACTTTTCAGATTTTCTTTTTTTTCAGTTTTAAGGTCGGGGTCAGGAAAAAAGACAGATTTTTTGAAAAATTTCAAAATCTGTCAATTATTGTCCAAATTATTTTTTTTTCACATCTACACATGTGAAATGCATGAACTATGGCAAAAAAAATGAAAAAAAAAATGTGGTCTGATTTTTTTTCTTACTTTTCAGATTTTTTTTAGTTTTACATAAGGTCAGGATCAGGAAAAATTTTTTTTTTTACAAATTTCAAAATATGTCAGATATTGTCCAAATTATTTTTTATTTCATGTCTAGACATGTGAAATGCATGAACTATGGCAAAAAAAAGTGAAAAAAAAAATTGGTTTATTTTTTGTCGTACTTTTCAGATTTTCTTAGTTTTCACATAAGGTCGGGGTCAGGAAAAATGACGGATTTTGACACATTTCAAAATATGTCAGATATTGTCCAAATTATGTTTTACTTCACGTCTAGACATGTGAAATGCATGATCTGTGGCAAACAAAAGTGAAAACAAAAATTGGTCTTATTTTTTGTGGGTACTTTTCAGATTTTCTTAGTTTTCACATAAGGTCGGGGTCAGGAAAAAAAACGGATTTTTGACACATTTCAAAATATGTCAGATATTGTCCAAATTATGTTTTACTTCCGTCTAGACATGTGAAATGCATGATCTGTGGCAAACAAAAGTGAAAAACAAAAATTGGTCTTATTTTCTTTTTTTGTCATTACTTTTCAGATTTTCTTAGTTTTCGTCTAGACATAAGGTCGGGGTCAGGAAAAAATGAGCGGATTTTGACACATTTCAAAATATGTCAGATATTGTCCAAATTATGTTTTACTTCCGTCTAGACATGTGAAATGCATGATCTGTGGCAAACAAAAGTGAAAAAACAAAATTGGTCTTATTTTTTGTCGTACTTTTCAGATTTTCTTAGTTTTCACATAAGGTCCGGGGTCAGGAAAAAAGACGGATTTTGACACATTTCAAAATATGTCAGATATTGTCCAAATTATGTTTTACTTCGTCTAGACATGTGAAATGCATGATCTGTGGCAAACAAAAGTGAAAAACAAAATTGGTCTTATTTTTTGTCATTACTTTTCAGATTTTCTTAGTTTTCACATAAGGTCGGGGTCAGGAAAAAAGGCGGATTTTTGACACATTTCAAAATATGTCAGATATTGTCCAAATTATGTTTTACTTCCGTCTAGACATGTGAAATGCATGATCTGTGGCAAACAAAAGTGAAAAAAAAAATTGGTCTTATTTTTTCATTACTTTTCAGATTTTCTTAGTTTTCACATAAGGTCGGGGTCAGGAAAAAAAGACAGATTTTTGAGAAATTTCAAAATCTGTCAATTATTGTCCAAATTATTATTTTTTCACGTCTACACATGTGAAATGCATTAACTATGGCAACAAAAATGAAAAAAAACTTGGTCTGATTTTTTTTTTTACTTTTCAGATTTTTTTTTTTTTAAGGTCAGGATCAGGAAAATTTTTTTTTTTACAAATTTCAAAATCTGTCAGATATTTTCCAAATTATTTTTTATTTCATGTCTAGATATGCGAAATGCATGAACTATGGCAAAAAAAAGTGAAAAAAAATTTGGTTTGATTTTTTTCATTACTTTTCAGATTTTCTTAGTTTTCATTTAAAGGTCGGGGTCAGGGAAAAAGACAGATTTTTGAAAAATTTCAAAATCTGTCAATTATTGTCAAATTATTTTTTTTTCACATCTACACATGTGAAATGCATTATCTATGGCAAACAAAAATGAAAAAAAAAATGTGGTCTGATTTTTTTCTTACTTTTCAGATTTTTTTAGTTTTTTAAGGTCAGGATCAGGAAAAATTTTTTTTTTTTTACAAATTTCAAAATATGTCAGATATTGTCCAAATTATGTTTTTTATTTCATGTCTAGACATGTGAAATGCATGATCTGTGGCAAAAAAAAGTGAAAAAAAAAATTGGTTTGATTTTTTTATTACTTTTCAGATTTTCTTAGTTTTCACATAAGGTCGGGGTCGGGGAAAAATGGCGGATTTTGACACATTTCAAAATATGTCAGATATTGTCCAAATTATGTTTTACTTCGCGTCTAGACATGTGAAATGCATGATCTGTGGCAAACAAAAGTGAAAAAAAAAATTGGTCTTATTTTTTGTCGTACTTTTCAGATTTTCTTAGTTTTCACATAAGGTCGGGGTCAGGAAAAAAAGACGGATTTTGACACATTTCAAAATATGTCAGATATTGTCCAAATTATGTTTTACTTCCGTCTAGACATGTGAAATGCATGATCTGTGGCAAAAAAAAGTGAAAAACAAAATTGGTCTTATTTTTTGTCATTACTTTTCAGATTTTCTTAGTTTTCACATAAGGTCGGGGTCAGGAAAAAGACGGATTTTGACACATTTCAAAATATGTCAGATATTGTCCAAATTATGTTTTACTTCACGTCTAGACATGTGAAATGCATGATCTGTGGCAAACAAAAAGTGAAAAAAAAAATTGGTCTTATTTTTTGTCATTACTTTTCAGATTTTCTTAGTTTTCACATAAGGTCGGGGTCAGGAAAAAAAAGCGGATTTTGACACATTTCAAAATATGTCAGATATTGTCCAAATTATGTTTTACTTCCGTCTAGACATGTGAAATGCATGATCTGTGGCAAACAAAAGTGAAAAAAAAATTGGTCTTATTTTTTGTCATTACTTTTCAGATTTTCTTAGTTTTCACATAAGGTCGGGGTCAGGAAAAAAGGCGGATTTTTGACACATTTCAAAATATGTCAGATATTGTCAAATTATGTTTTACTTCCGTCTAGACATGTGAAATGCATGATCTGTGGCAAACAAAAGTGAAAAAAAAATTGGTCTTATTTTTCCAAATTACTTTTCAGATTTTCTTAGTTTTCACATAAGGTCGGGGTCAGGAAAAAAAGACAGATTTTTTTTGAGAAATTTCAAAATCTGTCAATTATTAATCAAATTATTTTTTTTCACGTCTACACATGTGAAATGCATTAACTATGGCAAACAAAATGAAAAAAAAAATTGGTCTGATTTTTTTTTTACTTTTCAGATTTTTTTTTTTTCACGGTCGGGATCAGGAGAATTTTTTTTTTTTTACAAATTTCAAAATCTGTCAGATATTTTCCAAATTATTTTTTATTTCATGTCTAGATATGTGAAATGCATGAACTATGGCAAAAAAAGTGAAAAAAATTTGGTTTGATTTTTTCGTACTTTTCAGATTTTCTTAGTTTTCATTTAAGGTCGGGGTCAGGAAAAAAAGACAGATTTTTGAAAAATTTCAAAATCTGTCAATTATTGTCCAAATTATTATTTTTTTTCACATCTACACATGTGAAATGCATTATCTATGGCAAACAAAAAAAAAAAAAAAAAATGTGGTCTGATTTTTTTTCTTACTTTTCAGATTTTTTTAGTTTTCACATAAGGTCGGGGATCAGGAAAAAGTTTTTTTTTTTACAAATTTCAAAATATGTCAGATATTGTCCAAATTATTTTTTATTTCATGTCTAGACATGTGAAATGCATGAACTATGGCAAAAAAAAAGTGAAAAAAAAATTGGTTTTATTTTTTTCGTACTTTTCAGATTTTCTTAGTTTTCACATAAGGTCGGGGTCAGGAAAAATGGCCGGATTTTGACACATTTCAAAATATGTCAGATATTGTCCAAATTATGTTTTACTTCACGTCTAGACATGTGAAATGCATGATCTGTGGCAAACAAAAGTGAAAAAAACAAAATTGGTCTTATTTTTTGTCGTACTTTTCAGATTTTCTTAGTTTTCACATAAGGTCGGGGTCAGGAAAAATGGCCAGATTTTGACACATTTCAAAATATGTCAGATATTGTCCAAATTATGTTTTACTTCACGTCTAGACATGTGAAATGCATGATCTGTGGCAAACAAAAGTGAAAAACAAAAATTGGTCTTATTTTTTGTCGTACTTTTCAGATTTTCTTAGTTTTCACATAAGGTCGGGGTCAGGAAAAATGGCGGATTTTTGACACATTTCAAAATATGTCAGATATTGTCCAAATTATGTTTTACTTTCACGTCTAGACATGTGAAATGCATGATCTGTGGCAAACAAAAAAAGTGAAAAACAAAATTGGTCTTATTTTTTGTCATTACTTTTCAGATTTTCTTAGTTTTCACATAAGGTCGGGGTCAGGAAAAATTTTTTTTTGACACATTTCAAAATATGTCAGATATTGTCCAAATTATGTTTTACTTCCGTCTAGACATGTGAAATGCATGATCTGTGGCAAAAAAAAGTGAAAAAAAAATTGGTCTTATTTTTTGTCATTACTTTTCAGATTTTCTTAGTTTTCACATAAGGTCGGGGTCAGGAAAAAGACAGATTTTTGAAAAATTTCAAAATCTGTCAATTATTAATCCAAATTATTTTTTTTTCACGTCTACACATGTGAAATGCATTAACTATGGCAACAAAAAAAAAAAAACTTGGTCTGATTTTTTTTTTTTTACTTTTCAGATTTTTTTAGTTTTTTAAGGTCAGGATCAGGAAAAATTTTTTTTTTTACAAATTTCAAAATCTGTCAGATATTTTCCAAATTATTTTTTATTTCATGTCTAGATATGTGAAATGCATGAACTATGGCAAAAAAAGTGAAAAAAAAATTTGGTTTGATTTTTCATTACTTTTCAGATTTTCTTAGTTTTCATTTAAGGTCGGGGTCAGGAAAAAGACAGATTTTTGAAAAATTTCAAAATCTGTCAATTATTGTCAAATTATTTTTTTTTCACATCTACACATGTGAAATGCATTAACTATGGCAACAAAAATGAAAAAAAAAATGTGGTCTGATTTTTTTTCTTACTTTTCAGATTTTTTAGTTTTTTTGCGGTCAGGATCAGGGAAAATTTTTTTTTTTTACAAATTTCAAAATATGTCAGATATTGTCCAAATTATTTTTTATTTCATGTCTAGATATGTGAAATGCATGAACTATGGCAAAAAAAGTGAAAAAAAAATTGGTTTGATTTTTTCGTACTTTTCAGATTTTCTTAGTTTTCACATAAGGTCCGGGGTCAGGAAAAAAGACAGATTTTGACACATTTCAAAATATGTCAGATATTGTCCAAATTATGTTTTACTTCACGTCTAGACATGTGAAATGCATAATCTGTCACGTCTAGACATGTGAAATGCATGATCTGTGGCAAACAAAAGTGAAAAAAAAATTGGTCTTATTTTTTTTCTTACTTTTCAGATTTTCTTAGTTTTCACATAAGGTCGGGGTCAGGAAAAAAAAGGCCGGTTTTTGACACATTTCAAAATATGTCAGATATTGTCCAAATTATGTTTTACTTCACGTCTAGACATGTGAAATGCATGATCTGTGGCAAAAAAAAAGTGAAAAAAAAAAATTGGTCTTATTTTTGTCATTACTTTTCAGATTTTCTTAGTTTTCACATAAGGTCGGGGTCAGGAAAAATGACGGATTTTTTGACACATTTCAAAATATGTCAGATATTGTCAAATTATATGTTTTACTTCACGTCTAGACATGTGAAATGCATGATCTGTGGCAAACAAAAGTGAAAAACAAAATTGGTCTTATTTTTTTTCATTACTTTTCAGATTTTCTTAGTTTTCACATAAGGTCGGGGTCAGGAAAAATGGCCGGATTTTGACACATTTCAAAATATGTCAGATATTGTCAAATTATGTTTTACTTCACGTCTAGACATGTGAAATGCATGATCTGTGGCAAACAAAAGTGAAAAACAAAATTGGTCTTATTTTTTGTCGTACTTTTTCAGATTTTCTTAGTTTTCACATAAGGTCGGGGTCAGGAAAAAAGGCGGATTTTTGACACATTTCAAAATATGTCAGATATTGTCCAAATTATGTTTTACTTCACGTCTAGACATGTGAAATGCATGATCTGTGGCAAAAAAAAGTGAAAAAAAAAATTGGTCTTATTTTTGTCATTACTTTTCAGATTTTCTTAGTTTTTCACATAAGGTCGGGGTCAGGAAAAAAAGACAGATTTTTGACACATTTCAAAATATGTCAGATATTGTCAAATTATGTTTTTTTTCACGTCTAGACATGTGAAATGCATGATCTGTGGCAAACAAAAAAGTGAAAAAAAAATTGGTCTATTTTTTTTTTTACTTTTCAGATTTTCTTAGTTTTCACATAAGGTCGGGGTCAGGAAAAAAAGCGGTTTTTTTGACAAATTTCAAAATATGTCAGATATTGTCCAAATTATTTTTTACTTCATGTCTAGACATGTGAAATGCATGATCTGTGGCAAAAAAAAGTGAAAAAAAAAATTGGTCTTATTTTTTTCGTACTTTTCAGATTTTCTTAGTTTTCACATAAGGTCGGGGTCAGGAAAAAAAGACTTATTTTTTTTTGACACATTTCAAAATATGTCAGATATTGTCCAAATTATGTTTTACTTCACGTCTAGACATGTGAAATGCATGATCTGTGGCAAACAAAAGTGAAAAACAAAATTGGTCTTATTTTTTTCGTACTTTTCAGATTTTCTTAGTTTTCACATAAGGTCGGGGTCAAAAATTTTTTTTTGACACAATTTCAAAATATGTCAGATATTGTCCAAATTATGTTTTTATTCACGTCTAGACATGTGAAATGCATGATCTGTGGCAAAAAAAAGTGAAAAAAAAAATTGGTCTTATTTTTTGTGGTACTTTTCAGATTTTCTTAGTTTTCACATAAGGTCGGGGTCAGGAAAAAAGACAGATTTTTGACAAATTTCAAAATATGTCAGATATTGTCAAATTATGTTTTTTTTCACGTCTAGACATGTGAAATGCATGATCTATGGCAAACAAAAATGAAAAAAAAATTGGTCTGATTTTTTTTTTTACTTTTCAGATTTTCTTATTTTTCACATAAGGTCGGGATCAGGAAAAATTTTTTTTTTACAAATTTCAAAATATGTCAGATATTGTCCAAATTATTTTTTATTTCATGTCTAGACATGTGAAATGCATGATCTATGGCAAAAAAAAGTGAAAAAAAAAATTTGGTCTTATTTTTTTCGTACTTTTCAGATTTTCTTAGTTTTCATTTAAGGTCGGGGTCAGGAAAAAAAGACAGATTTTTGAAAAATTTCAAAATCTGTCAATATTAATCAAATTATTTTTTTTCACATCTACACATGTGAAATGCATGATCTATGGCAAACAAAAATGAAAAAAAAAATTGGTCTGATTTTTTTTCTTACTTTTCAGATTTTTTTTTTAGTTTTCACATAAGGTCAGGATCAGGAAAGTTTTTTTTTTTACAAATTTCAAAATATGTCAGATATTGTCCAAATTATTTTTTAATTCACGTCTAGACATGTGAAATGCATGATCTATGGCAAAAAAAGTGAAAAAAAAATTGGTCTTATTTTTTTTCGTACTTTTCAGATTTTCTTAGTTTTCACATAAGGTCGGGGTCAGGAAAAATGACGGATTTTGACACATTTCAAAATATGTCAGATATTGTCAAATTATGTTTTACTTCACGTCTAGACATGTGAAATGCATGATCTGTGGCAAACAAAAGTGAAAAAAAAAATTGGTCTTATTTTTTCTTACTTTTCAGATTTTCTTAGTTTTCACATAAGGTCGGGGTCAGGGAAAAAGGCGGATTTTGACACATTTCAAAATATGTCAGATATTGTCCAAATTATGTTTTACTTCCGTCTAGACATGTGAAATGCATGATCTGTGGCAAACAAAAGTGAAAAACAAAATTGGTCTTATTTTTTGTCGTACTTTTCAGATTTTCTTAGTTTTCACATAAGGTCGGGGTCAGGAAAAAAAGGCGGATTTTTTGACACATTTCAAAATATGTCAGATATTGTCAAATTATGTTTTACTTCCGTCTAGACATGTGAAATGCATGATCTGTGGCAAACAAAAGTGAAAAACAAAATTGGTCTTATTTTTTGTCATTACTTTTCAGATTTTCTTAGTTTTCACATAAGGTCGGGGTCAGGAAAAAAGGCGGATTTTGACACATTTCAAAATATGTCAGATATTGTCCAAATTATGTTTTACTTCCGTCTAGACATGTGAAATGCATGATCTGTGGCAAAAAAAAGTGAAAAAAAAATTGGTCTTATTTTTTTGTCATTACTTTTCAGATTTTCTTAGTTTTCACATAAGGTCGGGGTCAGGAAAAAAGACAGATTTTTGACAAATTTCAAAATCTGTCAATTATTGTCAAATTATTTTTTTTCACGTCTACACATGTGAAATGCATTAACTATGGCAACAAAAATGAAAAAAAAAATTGGTCTGATTTTTTTTTTTTACTTTTCAGATTTTTTTAGTTTTTTCGCGGTCAGGATCACGGAAAATTTTTTTTTTACAAATTTCAAAATCTGTCAGATATTTTCCAAATTATTTTTTATTTCATGTCTAGACATGTGAAATGCATGAACTATGGCAAAAAAAGTGAAAAAAAAAATTTGGTTTTTTTTTCATTACTTTTCAGATTTTCTTAGTTTTCATTTAAGGTCGGGGTCAGGAAAAAAAGACAGATTTTTGAAAAATTTCAAAATCTGTCAATTATTGTCCAAATTATTGTTTTTTTTCACATCTACACATGTGAAATGCATTAATCTATGGCAACAAAAATGAAAAAAAATGTGGTCTGATTTTTTTCTTACTTTTCAGATTTTTTTAGTTTTTTGCGGTCAGGATGCGAGAATTTTTTTTTTTTTACAAATTTCAAAATATGTCAGATATTGTCCAAATTATTTTTTATTTCATGTCTAGACATGTGAAATGCATGAACTATGGCAAAAAAAAGTGAAAAAAAAAAATTGGTTTTATTTTTTTCATTACTTTTCAGATTTTCTTAGTTTTCACATAAGGTCGGGGTCAGGAAAAATGGCGGATTTTTGACACATTTCAAAATATGTCAGATATTGTCAAATTATGTTTTACTTCACGTCTAGACATGTGAAATGCATGATCTGTGGCAAACAAAAGTGAAAAACAAAATTGGTCTTATTTTTGTCTTACTTTTCAGATTTTCTTAGTTTTCACATAAGGTCGGGGTCAGGAAAAATGGCCGGATTTTGACACATTTCAAAATATGTCAGATATTGTCAAATTATGTTTTACTTCACGTCTAGACATGTGAAATGCATGATCTGTGGCAAACAAAAGTGAAAAAAAAATTGGTCTTATTTTTTTGTCATTACTTTTCAGATTTTCTTAGTTTTCACATAAGGTCGGGGTCAGGGAAAAATGGCGGATTTTGACACATTTCAAAATATGTCAGATATTGTCAAATTATGTTTTACTTCACGTCTAGACATGTGAAATGCATGATCTGTGGCAAACAAAAGTGAAAAACAAAATTGGTCTTATTTTTTGTCATTACTTTTCAGATTTTCTTAGTTTTCACATAAGGTCGGGGTCAGGAAAAATGGCCGGATTTTTTGACACATTTCAAAATATGTCAGATATTGTCAAATTATGTTTTACTTCACGTCTAGACATGTGAAATGCATGATCTGTGGCAAACAAAAGTGAAAAACAAAATTGGTCTTATTTTTTTGTCATTACTTTTCAGATTTTCTTAGTTTTTCACATAAGGTCGGGGTCAGGAAAAATTTTTTTTTTGACACATTTCAAAATATGTCAGATATTGTCAAATTATGTTTTACTTCCGTCTAGACATGTGAAATGCATGATCTGTGGCAAAAAAAGTGAAAAAAAAAATTGGTCTTATTTTTTGTCATTACTTTTCAGATTTTCTTAGTTTTCACATAAGGTCGGGGTCAGGAAAAAAGACAGATTTTGAAAAATTTCAAAATCTGTCAATTATTAATCAAATTATTGTTTTTTTCCGTCTACACATGTGAAATGCATTAACTATGGCAACAAAAATGAAAAAAAAAATTGGTCTGATTTTTTTTTTTTTTACTTTTCAGATTTTTTTATTTTTGCACATAAGGTCAGGATCACGAAAAATTTTTTTTTTTTTACAAATTTCAAAATATGTCAGATATTTTCCAAATTATTTTTTATTTCATGTCTAGATATGTGAAATGCATGAACTATGGCAAAAAAAGTGAAAAAAAAATTTGGTTTGATTTTTTTCATTACTTTTCAGATTTTCTTAGTTTTTCATTTAAGGTCGGGGTCAGGAAAAAAGACAGATTTTTGAAAAATTTCAAAATCTGTCAATTATTGTCCAAATTATTTTTTTTCACATCTAGACATGTGAAATGCATGATCTATGGCAAACAAAAATGAAAAAAAAAAAATGTGGTCTGATTTTTTTTCTTACTTTTCAGATTTTTTTTAGTTTTTAAGGTCAGGATCAGGAAAAAAAAGTTTTTTTTTACAAATTTCAAAATATGTCAGATATTGTCCAAATTATGTTTTATTTCATGTCTAGACATGTGAAATGCATGATCTATGGCAAAAAAAGTGAAAAAAAAATTGGTCTTATTTTTTTTCATTACTTTTCAGATTTTCTTAGTTTTCACATAAGGTCGGGGTCAGGAAAAATGGCCGGATTTTGACACATTTCAAAATATGTCAGATATTGTCAAATTATGTTTTACTTCCGTCTAGACATGTGAAATGCATGATCTGTGGCAAACAAAAGTGAAAAACAAAATTGGTCTTATTTTTTTTGTCATTACTTTTCAGATTTTCTTAGTTTTCACATAAGGTCGGGGTCAGGAAAAAGGACGGATTTTGACACATTTCAAAATATGTCAGATATTGTCCAAATTATGTTTTACTTCACGTCTAGACATGTGAAATGCATGATCTGTGGCAAACAAAAGTGAAAAACAAAATTGGTCTTTTTTTTGTCGTACTTTTCAGATTTTCTTAGTTTTCACATAAGGTCGGGGTCAGAAAAAAAATGGCCGGATTTTGACACATTTCAAAATATGTCAGATATTGTCAAATTATGTTTTACTTCCGTCTAGACATGTGAAATGCATGATCTGTGGCAAACAAAAGTGAAAAAAAAAATTGGTCTTATTTTTTGTCATTACTTTTCAGATTTTCTTAGTTTTCACATAAGGTCGGGGTCAGGAAAAATGGCCGGATTTTGACACATTTCAAAATATGTCAGATATTGTCAAATTATGTTTTACTTCCGTCTAGACATGTGAAATGCATGATCTGTGGCAAACAAAAGTGAAAAACAAAATTGGTCTTATTTTTTGTCATTACTTTTCAGATTTTCTTAGTTTTCACATAAGGTCGGGGTCAGAAAAAAAAGGCGGATTTTTTGACACATTTCAAAATATGTCAGATATTGTCAAATTATGTTTTACTTCCGTCTAGACATGTGAAATGCATGATCTGTGGCAAAAAAAAAGTGAAAAAAAAATTGGTCTTTTTTTTGTCATTACTTTTCAGATTTTCTTAGTTTTCACACAAGGTCGGGGTCAGGAAAAAAGACAGATTTTTGAAAATTTCAAAATCTGTCAATTATTAATCAAATTATTATTTTTTCACGTCTACACATGTGAAATGCATTAACTATGGCAACAAAAATGAAAAAAAAAATTGGTCTGATTTTTTTTTTTTACTTTTCAGATTTTTTTTTTTTTTGCGGTCAGGATCGAAAATTTTTTTTTTTTTACAAATTTCAAAATCTGTCAGATATTTTCCAAATTATTTTTTATTTCATGTCTAGATATGTGAAATGCATGAACTATGGCAAAAAAAAAAAAAAAAAAAATTTGGTTTGATTTTTTTCGTACTTTTCAGATTTTCTTAGTTTTCATTTAAGGTCGGGGTCAGGAAAAAGACAGATTTTTGAAAAATTTCAAAATCTGTCAATTATTGTCAAATTATTTTTTTTTCACATCTAGACATGTGAAATGCATTAACTATGGCAACAAAAATGAAAAAAAAATGTGGTCTGATTTTTTTCTTACTTTTCAGATTTTTTTAGTTTTCACATAAGGTCAGGATCAGGAAAAATTTTTTTTTACAAATTTCAAAATATGTCAGATATTGTCCAAATTATTTTTTATTTCATGTCTAGACATGTGAAATGCATGATCTATGGCAAAAAAAGTGAAAAAAAAAATTGGTTTTATTTTTTTTCATTACTTTTCAGATTTTCTTAGTTTTCACATAAGGTCGGGGTCAGGAAAAATGGCCGGTTTTTGACACATTTCAAAATATGTCAGATATTGTCAAATTATGTTTTACTTCCGTCTAGACATGTGAAATGCATGATCTGTGGCAAACAAAAGTGAAAAACAAAATTGGTCTTATTTTTTGTCATTACTTTTCAGATTTTCTTAGTTTTCACATAAGGTCCGGGGGAAAAAAATGGCGGATTTTGACACATTTCAAAATATGTCAGATATTGTCAAATTATGTTTTACTTCACGTCTAGACATGTGAAATGCATGATCTGTGGCAAACAAAAGTGAAAAACAAAATTGGTCTTATTTTTTTTGTCATTACTTTTCAGATTTTCTTAGTTTTCACATAAGGTCGGGGTCAGGAAAAATGGCGGATTTTGACACATTTCAAAATATGTCAGATATTGTCAAATTATGTTTTACTTCCGTCTAGACATGTGAAATGCATGATCTGTGGCAAACAAAAGTGAAAAACAAAATTGGTCTTATTTTTTTTTGTCATTACTTTTCAGATTTTCTTAGTTTTCACATAAGGTCGGGGTCAGGAAAAAAGCCGGATTTTGACACATTTCAAAATATGTCAGATATTGTCAAATTATGTTTTACTTCACGTCTAGACATGTGAAATGCATGATCTGTGGCAAACAAAAGTGAAAAACAAAATTGGTCTTATTTTTGTCATTACTTTTCAGATTTTCTTAGTTTTCACATAAGGTCGGGGTCAGGAAAAATGGCGGATTTTTGACACATTTCAAAATATGTCAGATATTGTCAAATTATGTTTTACTTCCGTCTAGACATGTGAAATGCATGATCTGTGGCAAACAAAAGTGAAAAAAAAATTGGTCTTATTTTTTGTCATTACTTTTCAGATTTTCTAGTTTTTTCACATAAGGTCGGGGTCAGGAAAAAAAGGCGGATTTTGACACATTTCAAAATATGTCAGATATTGTCAAATTATGTTTTACTTCCGTCTAGACATGTGAAATGCATGATCTGTGGCAAACAAAAAAGTGAAAAACAAAATTGGTCTTATTTTTTGTCATTACTTTTCAGATTTTCTTAGTTTTCACATAAGGTCGGGGTCAGGAAAAATGGCGGATTTTGACACATTTCAAAATATGTCAGATATTGTCAAATTATGTTTTACTTCACGTCTAGACATGTGAAATGCATGATCTGTGGCAAAAAAAGTGAAAAAAAAATTGGTCTTATTTTTTGTCGTACTTTTCAGATTTTCTTAGTTTTCACATAAGGTCGGGGTCAGGAAAAAAGACAGATTTTTGAAAAATTTCAAAATCTGTCAATTATTAATCAAATTATTTTTTTTTTCACGTCTACACATGTGAAATGCATTAACTATGGCAACAAAAATGAAAAAAAATTGGTCTGATTTTTTTTTTACTTTTCAGATTTTTTTTTATTTTTTTGCGGTCAGGATCGCGAAAAATTTTTTTTTTTTACAAATTTCAAAATCTGTCAGATATTTTCCAAATTATTTTTTATTTCATGTCTAGATATGTGAAATGCATGAACTATGGCAAAAAAAAGTGAAAAAAAAATTTGGTTTTTTTTTTCGTACTTTTCAGATTTTCTTAGTTTTCATTTAAGGTCGGGGTCAGGAAAAAAGACAGATTTTTGAAAAATTTCAAAATCTGTCAATTATTAATCAAATTATTTTTTTTTCACATCTACACATGTGAAATGCATTAACTATGGCAACAAAAATGAAAAAAAAATGTGGTCTGATTTTTTTTCTTACTTTTCAGATTTTTTTTTTTTTTTGCGGTCAGGATCACGAGAAATTTTTTTTTTTTACAAATTTCAAAATATGTCAGATATTGTCAAAATTATTTTTTATTTCATGTCTAGACATGTGAAATGCATGATCTATGCAAAAAGTGAAAAAAAAAATTGGTTTATTTTTTTCATTACTTTTCAGATTTTCTTAGTTTTCACATAAGGTCGGGGTCAGGAAAAATGGCCGGATTTTGACACATTTCAAAATATGTCAGATATTGTCAAATTATGTTTTACTTCACGTCTAGACATGTGAAATGCATGATCTGTGGCAAACAAAAGTGAAAAACAAAATTGGTCTTATTTTTTGTCATTACTTTTCAGATTTTCTTAGTTTTCACATAAGGTCGGGGTCAGGAAAAAAGGCGGATTTTGACACATTTCAAAATATGTCAGATATTGTCAAATTATGTTTTACTTCACGTCTAGACATGTGAAATGCATGATCTGTGGCAAACAAAAGTGAAAAACAAAATTGGTCTTATTTTTTTGTCATTACTTTTCAGATTTTCTTAGTTTTCACATAAGGTCGGGGTCAGGAAAAATGGCGGATTTTGACACATTTCAAAATATGTCAGATATTGTCCAAATTATGTTTTACTTCCGTCTAGACATGTGAAATGCATGATCTGTGGCAAACAAAAAAGTGAAAAAAAAATTGGTCTTATTTTTTGTCATTACTTTTCAGATTTTCTTAGTTTTCACATAAGGTCGGGGTCAGGAAAAATGGCCGGATTTTTGACACATTTCAAAATATGTCAGATATTGTCAAATTATTTTTTACTTCACGTCTAGACATGTGAAATGCATGATCTGTGGCAAACAAAAGTGAAAAAAAAATTGGTCTTATTTTTTGTCATTACTTTTCAGATTTTCTTAGTTTTCACATAAGGTCGGGGTCAGGAAAAATTTTTTTTTTGACACATTTCAAAATATGTCAGATATTGTCAAATTATGTTTTACTTCACGTCTAGACATGTGAAATGCATGATCTGTGGCAAAAAAAAGTGAAAAAAAAATTGGTCTTATTTTTTTTGTCATTACTTTTCAGATTTTCTTAGTTTTTTCACATAAGGTCGGGGTCAGGAAAAATGGCCGGATTTTGACACATTTCAAAATATGTCAGATATTGTCAAATTATGTTTTACTTCACGTCTAGACATGTGAAATGCATGATCTGTGGCAAACAAAAGTGAAAAAAAAATTGGTCTTATTTTTTTCATTACTTTTCAGATTTTCTTAGTTTTCACATAAGGTCGGGGTCAGGAAAAATGGCGGATTTTGACACATTTCAAAATATGTCAGATATTGTCAAATTATGTTTTACTTCACGTCTAGACATGTGAAATGCATGATCTGTGGCAAACAAAAGTGAAAAACAAAATTGGTCTTATTTTTTGTCATTACTTTTCAGATTTTCTTAGTTTTCACATAAGGTCGGGGTCAGGAAAAATGGCCGGATTTTTGACACATTTCAAAATATGTCAGATATTGTCAAATTATGTTTTACTTCCGTCTAGACATGTGAAATGCATGATCTGTGGCAAACAAAAGTGAAAAACAAAATTGGTCTTATTTTTTGTCATTACTTTTCAGATTTTCTTAGTTTTCACATAAGGTCGGGGTCAGGAAAAAAGGCGGATTTTGACACATTTCAAAATATGTCAGATATTGTCCAAATTATGTTTTACTTCCGTCTAGACATGTGAAATGCATGATCTGTGGCAAAAAAAGTGAAAAAAAAAATTGGTCTTATTTTTTGTCATTACTTTTCAGATTTTCTTAGTTTTCACATAAGGTCGGGGTCAGGAAAAAAGACAGATTTTTGAAAAATTTCAAAATCTGTCAATTATTAATCAAATTATTTTTTTTCACGTCTACACATGTGAAATGCATTAACTATGGCAACAAAATGAAAAAAAAATTGGTCTGATTTTTTTTTTACTTTTCAGATTTTTTTTTTTTTTTTTGCGGTCAGGATCACGAGAATTTTTTTTTTTACAAATTTCAAAATCTGTCAGATATTGTCCAAATTATTTTTTATTTCATGTCTAGATATGCGAAATGCATGAACTATGGCAAAAAAAAGTGAAAAAAAATTTGGTTGATTTTTTTTGTACTTTTCAGATTTTCTTAGTTTTCATTTAAGGTCGGGGTCAGGAAAAAAGACAGATTTTTGAAAAATTTCAAAATCTGTCAATTATTAATCAAATTATTTTTTTCACATCTACACATGTGAAATGCATTAACTATGGCAACAAAAATGAAAAAAAAAATGTGGTCTGATTTTTTTTTCTTACTTTTCAGATTTTTTTAGTTTTTGCGGTCAGGATGCGAAAAATGTTTTTTTTTTTTACAAATTTCAAAATATGTCAGATATTGTCCAAATTATTTTTTATTTCATGTCTAGACATGTGAAATGCATGATCTATGGCAAACAAAAGTGAAAAAAAAAATTGGTCTTTTTTTTTTCATTACTTTTCAGATTTTCTTAGTTTTCACATAAGGTCGGGGTCAGGAAAAATGGCCGGATTTTTTTGACACATTTCAAAATATGTCAGATATTGTCAAATTATGTTTTACTTCCGTCTAGACATGTGAAATGCATGATCTGTGGCAAACAAAAGTGAAAAACAAAATTGGTCTTATTTTTTGTCATTACTTTTCAGATTTTCTTAGTTTTCACATAAGGTCGGGGTCAGGAAAATGGCGGATTTTGACACATTTCAAAATATGTCAGATATTGTCAAATTATGTTTTACTTCACGTCTAGACATGTGAAATGCATTCTGTGGCAAACAAAAGTGAAAAAAAAAATTGGTCTTTTTTTTTTGTCGTACTTTTCAGATTTTCTTAGTTTTCACATAAGGTCGGGGTCAGGAAAAATGGCGGATTTTGACACATTTCAAAATATGTCAGATATTGTCAAATTATGTTTTACTTCCGTCTAGACATGTGAAATGCATGATCTGTGGCAAACAAAAGTGAAAAACAAAATTGGTCTTATTTTTTGTCATTACTTTTCAGATTTTCTTAGTTTTCACATAAGGTCGGGGTCAGGAAAAATGGCCGGATTTTGACACATTTCAAAATATGTCAGATATTGTCCAAATTATGTTTTACTTCACGTCTAGACATGTGAAATGCATGATCTGTGGCAAACAAAAGTGAAAAACAAAATTGGTCTTATTTTTTGTCATTACTTTTCAGATTTTCTTAGTTTTCACATAAGGTCGGGGTCAGGAAAAAAAGGCGGATTTTGACACATTTCAAAATATGTCAGATATTGTCAAATTATGTTTTACTTCCGTCTAGACATGTGAAATGCATGATCTGTGGCAAACAAAAGTGAAAAAAAAAATTGGTCTTATTTTTTTGTCATTACTTTTCAGATTTTCTTAGTTTTCACATAAGGTCGGGGTCAGGAAAAAAAGACAGATTTTTTTTGAAATTTCAAAATCTGTCAATTATTGTCCAAATTATTTTTTTTCACGTCTACACATGTGAAATGCATTAACTATGGCAACAAAAATGAAAAAAAAATTGGTCTGATTTTTTTTTTTACTTTTCAGATTTTTTATTTTTCACGGTCAGGATCGAAAAATTTTTTTTTTACAAATTTCAAAATCTGTCAGATATTGTCCAAATTATTTTTTATTTCATGTCTAGATATGCGAAATGCATGAACTATGGCAAAAAAAGTGAAAAAAAATTTGGTTTGATTTTTTCGTACTTTTCAGATTTTCTTAGTTTTCATTTAAAGGTCGGGGTCAGGAAAAAGACAGATTTTTGAAAATTTCATTTCAAAATCTGTCAATTATTGTCCAAATTATTTTTTTTTCACATCTACACATGTGAAATGCATTAACTATGGCAACAAAAATGAAAAAAAAATGTGGTCTGATTTTTTTTTTCTTACTTTTCAGATTTTTTTAGTTTTTTAAGGTCAGGATCAGGAAAAAGTTTTTTTTTTACAAATTTCAAAATATGTCAGATATTGTCCAAATTATTTTTTATTTCATGTCTAGACATGTGAAATGCATGATCTATGGCAAAAAAAAGTGAAAAAAAAAATTGGTCTTGATTTTTTAAGTACTTTTCAGATTTTCTTAGTTTTCACATAAGGTCGGGGTCAGGAAAAATGGCCAGATTTTTTTGACACATTTCAAAATATGTCAGATATTGTCAAATTATGTTTTACTTCACGTCTAGACATGTGAAATGCATGATCTGTGGCAAACAAAAGTGAAAAACAAAATTGGTCTTATTTTTGTCATTACTTTTCAGATTTTCTTAGTTTTCACATATAAGGTCGGGGTCAGGAAAAATGGCGGATTTTGACACATTTCAAAAAATATGTCAGATATTGTCAAATTATGTTTTACTTCACGTCTAGACATGTGAAATGCATGATCTGTGGCAAACAAAAGTGAAAAAAAAAAATTGGTCTTATTTTTGTCATTACTTTTCAGATTTTCTTAGTTTTCACATAAGGTCGGGGTCAGGAAAAATGGCGGATTTTGACACATTTCAAAATATGTCAGATATTGTCCAAATTATGTTTTACTTCCGTCTAGACATGTGAAATGCATGATCTGTGGCAAACAAAAGTGAAAAACAAAATTGGTCTTATTTTTTGTCATTACTTTTCAGATTTTCTTAGTTTTCACATAAGGTCGGGGTCAGGAAAAAAGGCCGGATTTTGACACATTTCAAAATATGTCAGATATTGTCCAAATTATGTTTTACTTCACGTCTAGACATGTGAAATGCATGATCTGTGGCAAAAAAAAGTGAAAAAAAAATTGGTCTTATTTTTTGTCATTACTTTTCAGATTTTCTTAGTTTTCACATAAGGTCGGGGTCAGGAAAAAAGACAGATTTTTGACAAATTTCAAAATCTGTCAATTATTAATCAAATTATTTTTTTTTCCGTCTACACATGTGAAATGCATTAACTATGGCAACAAAATGAAAAAAAAAAATTGGTCTGATTTTTTTTTTTTACTTTTCAGATTTTTTATTTTTTGCGGTCAGGATCAGGAAAATTTTTTTTTTTTTTACAAATTTCAAAATCTGTCAGATATTTTCCAAATTATTTTTTATTTCATGTCTAGATATGCGAAATGCATGAACTATGGCAAAAAAAAGTGAAAAAAAAATTTGGTTTGATTTTTTGTACTTTTCAGATTTCTTAGTTTTCATTTAAGGTCGGGGTCAGGAAAAAGACAGATTTTTGAAAAATTTCAAAATCTGTCAATTATTAATCAAATTATGTTTTTTTTCACATCTACACATGTGAAATGCATTAACTATGGCAACAAAAATGAAAAAAAAAATGTGGTCTGATTTTTTTTTTCTTACTTTTCAGATTTTTTTTTTTTTTTTGCGGTCAGGATCACGAGAAGTTTTTTTTTTTACAAATTTCAAAAAATGTCAGATATTGTCCAAATTATTTTTATTTCATGTCTAGATATGTGAAATGCATGAACTATGGCAAAAAAAAGTGAAAAAAAATTGGTCTTATTTTTTTCATTACTTTTCAGATTTTCTTAGTTTTCACATAAGGTCGGGGTCAGGAAAAATGGTTTTTTTTGACACATTTCAAAATATGTCAGATATTGTCAAATATATGTTTTACTTCACGTCTAGACATGTGAAATGCATGATCTGTGGCAAACAAAAGTGAAAAACAAAATTGGTCTTATTTTTTTGTCATTACTTTTCAGATTTTCTTAGTTTTCACATAAGGTCGGGGTCAGGAAAAATGGCGGATTTTGACACATTTCAAAATATGTCAGATATTGTCCAAATTATGTTTTACTTCACGTCTAGACATGTGAAATGCATGATCTGTGGCAAAAAAAAAGTGAAAAAACAATCGGTCTTATTTTTTGTCGTACTTTTCAGATTTTCTTAGTTTTCACATAAGGTCGGGGTCAGGAAAAATGGCCGGATTTTGACACATTTCAAAATATGTCAGATATTGTCCAAATTATGTTTTACTTCACGTCTAGACATGTGAAATGCATGATCTGTGGCAAACAAAAGTGAAAAACAAAATTGGTCTTATTTTTTTCGTACGTTTCAGATTTTCTTAGTTTTCACACATAAAGGTCGGGGTCAGGAAAAATGGTTTTTTTGACACATTTCAAAATATGTCAGATATTGTCCAAATTATGTTTTTACTTCACGTCTAGACATGTGAAATGCATGATCTGTGGCAAACAAAAAGTGAAAAACAAAATTGGTCTTATTTTTGTCGTACTTTTCAGATTTTCTTAGTTTTCACATAAGGTCGGGGTCAGGAAAAAGGCGGATTTTTGACACATTTCAAAATATGTCAGATATTGTCCAAATTATGTTTTACTTCACGTCTAGACATGTGAAATGCATGATCTGTGGCAAACAAAAGTGAAAAACAAAATTGGTCTTATTTTTTTTCATTACTTTTCAGATTTTCTTAGTTTTCACATAAGGTCGGGGTCAGGAAAAATGGCAGATTTTTTGACACATTTCAAAATATGTCAGATATTGTCAAATTATGTTTTACTTCCGTCTAGACATGTGAAATGCATGATCTGTGGCAAACAAAAGTGAAAAAAAAATTGGTCTTATTTTTTTCATTACTTTTCAGATTTTCTTAGTTTTCACATAAGGTCGGGGTCAGGAAAAAGATTTTTTTTGACAAATTTCAAAATATGTCAGATATTGTCAAATTATTTTTTTTTTTCATGTCTAGACATGTGAAATGCATGATCTATGGCAAAAAAAAATGAAAAAAAAAATTGGTCTGATTTTTTTTTTTACTTTTCAGATTTTTTTTTTTTCACATAAGGTCAGGATCAGGAAATTTTTTTTTTTACAAATTTCAAAATCTGTCAGATATTGTCCAAATTATTTTTTATTTCATGTCTAGATATGTGAAATGCATGAACTATGGCAAAA
>NW_025962229.1:0-21167 GCF_017589495.1 Alosa alosa
TGAGATCCCCACATATCTATTATTTAGTAACCATTAATATTTACTAACACACACAGTTATGCAAATATGTCATGACACACTTGATGATTTGACATTAAATATTGACACTGTGAGAACTTAGTCTTTTGTTGCATCCAAAACCTCGCCTGGCGGTGTGTTTTGCAGCAGATTGAACTTCTGGAATAAGTTCAATAAAAATCCAAAATGTCTCTTTGTCTATGTCTCTGTGTGTTTGTGTGTGCATTTGTATGTGCCGCGTGCACTCAACCTCTATGTGCGTATGTGGTGTGTGTGTGTGTGACACATTAAACAGGCACATTAAACACATTTACACACTCACACTCCTATGCATATCTATACAGCCTCGTAAGTGGTCCAGACTCCTTCTTGGACGATTCACTCTATACATCTGTACATTAAGACATCGCATACATACACATCCAGCCCCATTAGCTGCGTAGCTAACGCTTAATGATCAGAGTGGCTATCTGTGAGGCCAGTGCAGACATTCATAAGAACAAGCGCTTAACGAGCAGTAACGCCTGGGGCATCCAAGGGTCTGCACTGTGGAAAGACCACACACAGTAGGCTTCTTCTCAGCCACAGCGGTGGCCTCGCCAAGCACCTGACATTCAGCATTAGAAGCCGCGACGCTAAGTTTATATGTCTAAAATGGCTGCTACTGTCAGACACACTGCAACAGGACGGTGACCACAAAGCGCCGCTAGGAAAGTTTATTTAAGGGCTAGTTACAGGGTTTCGAGTTCCAAGAGTCTGCGCGTGTGTGTTCCCAATAGCCGAAAGCAGCAATGGTGGCAGGAGCTGGATGATCCGGGAAGTCCTGGGGAAACTCTACAACAGCAATTGAAACGTAAGCAGCAGTACAGTCAAGGGCTAGCCGGTATTCCGTGAGAAGAGAGACGGAAGGCAGGTCAAGATTACCGGGCGATCAAAGAAGTAGTCGAGCCGGTCTGGGTTCATTAGGCAAAGAGTCAGAGTCGCTTCCAAGACAGGCAGGTAACTGGTGCGTTTGCAGACGAGATCTGACAAGTGTGGACTGAAAAGCAAGGCTTTATATACCGGCATGATGAGTGGTGAATGCAGTGCAGCTGGTAGGTAAACGAGGGTGCAGCAGAGCAGGAACAGGTGGAGGCCATCAGACTTCAATCACGCTGTTACCCGGGCAGAGAGAGCTCGACAGAACCTCTAAGGGACGCCCCAGAAGTCCCCAAGAGTGACAATTCACGGCCGGGAGGGCGTGAGGGGAGCCGTGGAGGGCTAGGAATTCCTCCGAGCGTCCGAAAGTGAACATCCTCATCCCTCGGGAGCTGAGGTCGGGACAGAAGACGGACAGGTACCGGTGACAGGGCTGTACAGGACAGGAAGCCGGGCGTGGCAGGGACGGGTTAGGGACTTCTGGGCTGCCCCTACGGATTGCAGGTTGCAGACGGTGGAAGTCGGCTGATGAGTGTCCGGTCCACACCACTTACTGGCACCCAGGTTCTCTCTCAGCCCATAGCCCTCCCAGTCGACGAGGTACTGGAGGCCCCTACCCGCCTGACCGAAGAAGGCCGAACGGTGTACACCCCAGCCCACCGGCCACCCAGGCTGGAGGAGGAGGCGGAGGAAGCGCACGGGACCAGCGTGGCTTTCTGGCGCGTCGGCTTGACTTCTAAACATGGCAGGGCGCACCTCAGATGGAGGCTGCAACTGGAGCCGACTTTGTTGGACTGATGACCCTGGGATAGGAACGGGCCGAGGAATCGAGGTGCCAGTTTACTGACCCACCCGTATGGAGATCCTTGGCTGACAGCCACACCTTCTGGCCAACACGAAGCGGTGCCGGGCGATCTTCGGGCGGTTAGTCCTATGGCATAGCTGACAGCTGATCTGAGAAGGCACGAAGCCAGACCAGTACCCACGGCAACGGCGGGCAGGCGAGGGCAGACGCGGAGGCCACCTCCTGGCTGTGAAACAGGGGGGCTGGTAGCCACACCCGGAAAGGTGGGACACCATGGCAGAGCAGGAGGGAGCGGCGATACTCTATCCACGCCGCCACAGCCCGCCTGGGTCGGCGAAACCGCACCCAGCTCTCCAGCTCCCTGGGTCATTCTGGCCGGGATTGACCATTGGACTGGGGTGGAACCCAGAGGTGAGACTCACTGTGGCCCCTAGAAGACCTGCGGTGGAACTCCTTCCAGAATGTAGAGGTGAATTGCGACCGGCCGAGACAAATTATCCGGGCAGCCCGCGGTAGACGGAAGACATGATCCAGAACACTGGGCAGTCTCTGGCGATGGCAGTTTAGGGAGGGGGAATGAAGTGTGCTGGCCCCGCTGAACCGGGTCAACCAGTGAGAATGATCGGCCATCCCACCTGATGGTGGAGGCCAGCTACAAAAGTCCAAGGAGACGCGGGACCAGGGTCGGTGGGCACAGGCAAGGGCTGGAGTAAACCAGCCGGGGCCGAGTGGAGGAATCTGTTCTGATTGCAGGTGGGGCAGGCACGGATCGGCCCCTCGACATCCCTTCAAAGCAGACCACCAGAAGCCGCTGGGCAAGGAGATGGCAGGTGCGATGAGCCCGGTGGCAGGCAAGGCGGAGTTGTGTCCCCACTGTATGACCCGACTCAAAATTCCTGGGACAAAACAGATCACCGCCGGCAATGACTGGGACTGGGATGGTCAATGAGGGCTCCTGAATTTCCCTCCTCATCCCAGGTCAGGGCAGCTACGACGAGGGATCGGCGTAATTGATGCAGGTTCCTGAAGGGCGCCATCCTTATGAAACTGACGGGAGAGAGCGTCCGCTTGGTAAGGTTCCGAGAACCCGGGCGGCATGGACAGGGTGAAGTTGAATCTGGTGAAACGTCAGCGGCACTGCCTGGGGTTAAGACGCTGGCGCTAAGTGGATGTATTCGAGGTTTTTGTGATCGGTCCAGACCAGGAACGAACTGTGGACCCTCTCCAGCCGACGCCACTCCTCCAGGCAAGCTGACTGCCAACAGCTCGCCTCCAACATCAAGTAATTGCTCTGCAGGTGAAAGCCGGCGAGAGAAAAAATGCACAGGGTACCGTTGTCCTCCTCTGCCCGCTGAGAGAGTATGGCCCCGGATCTCCACGCCTGAGGCATCCACCGACAACTAACCGTCGGGTCTGAATCCGCATCTGGAGGATGGGGCAGTGCTAACCGGCCTTTGAGGGTATGAAAGGCTGTGTTGGCCTCTGGGGTCCAGGAAAAGGGGTGTTTGATGCTGGTCAGAGCTTAGAGCGACGGAGCTGTAGTTCCGATGAATCTCCGCAGAAATTGGCAAAACCCGGTACCCATGCAACTTCTTCCCATTCCCCGAACTGGCCAGAGGTAACTGCCGAAAGACCTCATGGGTCCATCTGATATTGCCTTCAGCTTAATGACAATCCCAGGAATGACAGTCTGAGCGTGGAACTCGTGATTTCTCCGCTTTGACATAAAGGGAGTTCTCCGTGAGCCAGTTAAACCTACGACACGAGTGTGTTCGACAGAGCCTCTGAGAAATTAAGATGTCGGCTCCAGTGCGCCTTTAAGACAATTTATTCAGCATGTCCCGCGAAAGCACACCATTCACCAGCCTGGAATACCGTATTGGGCGCAGGAGGCCAAATGGCACTACTCAGGTACTCATAATGGCCAGTGTGGGTGTTGAATGCAGTCTTCCACTGCCACCCTCCCTTACCGACTAGGTGGTAAGCATTTCTAAGGTCCAGTTTGGTGAAAAATAGTGGATCCCTGAGCAACTCTCAAAAGCAGAGGTGAGTAAAGGCAGAGGGTACCTGTTCTCACTGTGACATCATTCAGACTCGATAATCAATGCAGGGGGCTTAAGAGAACCATCTTCTTTTCCCACAAAGAAGAACCCGCACCAGCTGGCGAGGGAAGACGGGCGGATGAGTCCAGCTGCCAGGGAGTCCCCTGATGCAATCCTCCACTTTTCTTTCAGGAGGGATAGTGAGTAGAGGCGACCTTGGGTGGAGCAGTCCCAGAGGAGATCAATGGCACAGTCGCACGGGACGGTGTGGGGGCAGAGATGTGGCTTGGTCTTGTTGAACACCTCGGAGGCCATGGTAACAATATTCAGGGACATTAGGAAATGTCGGGGCAGTGCTGGGGGTTACTGAGCCGGGGGGCAGCGAGGGCAGCACTCCAAACAGGTCAGGGTGGCAGGCATTTCCCCACTTTTCACAGTTCGAGGCCCAATCGAGGTGAGGATTGGGAGACGGAGCCAAGGGTAGCCCAGGATTAGGGGTGGGCCTGGAGAGCTGAGCAGGTGGAAGCGGATGGTCTCGGGTGGTTTCCTGACACCATCATTGGAGATGGGGGGCTGTGATGCTGGTAACTGTGCCACTACGGACCGCCCAGGGCCCGGCTGGAACAGGAGGATGTTTATGGCTTTCAAGCCCAGCTGACGAGCAAGTCCTGTGTCAATAATGTTTGCTTGGCGCCAGAGTCCACCAGGGCTGCCAGGGTGGGGTGGAATCAGACAGGTGAAGACAGACTTGGATGAGGGGTTTACGGCTGATGGAGGGCTGGAATGTTCATTGAGCTCATCCGGATTCCTCCTACATCTGGTGAGCCCGGCTTTTGCTGGACAGGTGGCGACTGATGACCATCACCACCACAGTACAGGCACAAGTTGAGGTGATGCGTCGCTGGCGCCTGCAGGGGTTAGGAGGCCGCCCATCTCCATCGGGTTCAGACTGGTCCGCTGGCTAGATGGTGTGGGCAGGTGCGACAGAAGGGCAGCTTGGGACACCGCGGTGCTGGGTGGATGGACTCTGGCGCCCTCTCACGACGGGCCTGGATCCCGCGGTCGATGCGACAGCCAGAGCAATGGCTTCATCAAGAGTGGGGGTTGATCATGGGAAACCAGCTCGTTCTTTATGTAGTCCGCCAGGGTTGTGGAGGAAGGCATCCACCAATGCTTCCCATGTTCCAGGAGTCCGACTTGCCACAGTTCGAAGTCAATGGAGTAATCCGCACAGTCCTTTCTGCCTTGGCTAATACTCATCAGGGTCCGAGATGCCCGCTGTTGTGGGATTCCAAATCAATACCTTGAGCATCTCCTCTGGCGGTATTGGGTTGAAGGTTGCACATGCTGGGGTCGGGCGCCAACGTTTCCCAGAGTCGCAGCTCGCCCGCCAGGTGAGTGATCACGCATCCCACCGCCTTTCAGTGGCAAAGTCCTGGGTTGCAGGGTAAACTGGACACGGCAGCTCGCCAGGGAACCCTCAGGGTAGCCTGGGTTGGGTCAGCTGAACCGCTTCTGGATTGCCGATCCTGGGTTCTGGGGTCTGCAGCCACGGCAGCAGTGGACTGGGCAGGAGACTCCGGTGCTGGGCCGGTGTGAGCAGGCTGGCTGGGGCTGGGGCCGGGTGGGAGCAGGCAGAGGAGAAAGGTTGGTGAGAAGTTGAATGATCATTGCAAAGTTGTTGCTGTTGCTGCTGAACTGCTGACGCTGTTGGTAGCCGGCTTTGAAGTAGGGAGGCAATGTCAGCAGTGTTGGCGGTTTACCTCTCTGTCTCTTCCAGGCGCTGCATGGCAGTGGGTGGTTCTGGTTCTGGCCGGTTTCATGTTGGTTTGACCGCGGCGCTGGGTCCATGTTTGGTCAGATCGCACTGTCAGACACCAAACAGGACGAGGACCACAAAAAGCCCACGCTCAAAAAGTTTATTTAAGGGTTGTTAAGGGGTTTCAGGGGTCTGGGGGTACAGGAGTTCCAGGTTCTCATGTGGTGGTGTGTTCCCCCCCAGCAGTCAACAGCTTATGGCAGGAGCTGGATGATCCGGGAAGTCCTGGGGAAACACACACACAACAGAAATTGAAACTACAGCCAAGGAGTACAAAGCCCTCGACTAGAGGGATTCGTGAAGAGGTCAAGATTACCGGGGTGGAGAACACAGAAGAAGTCGAAATGGTCCGGGATCACAGGCAAAGAGTCAGAGGCGCCTCCAAAACAGGCAGGTAACTGGTGCTGGTTGCAGACGATCTGACAAGTGTGGACTGAAAAGGCGGCTTTATATACAGGGCATGATGAGTGAATGCAGTGCAGCTGGTAGGTAAACGAGGGGTGAGGCAGAGCAGAGCAGGAACAGGTGGAGGTCATCAGACTTCAATCAGCTGTTACCAGGAGAGAGCTCATGACAGTAACGGTAGAGCTTGTTGCTTCATGACATCATGGTTGTAACGGTGCTTTTAAGTAAGCTTGTTGCTTCATACGGGTGATTTTCATCATGGTTGTAACGGCTCTTTATATACTTACAACCGGACCCGCGTCACACAGAGCAGGTTGTTTGGCGCCATGCCCCTTTTTGAAGGGAAAAACATTCCCCTCAGAACAAGCCACAGAGTGAACCGTAGACATGTACCAACCACACAGCTAAGAACCCCTCCCTGAGTTTCTTTTGCCTGCCATGTCCCCTCAAAAAAATCCTGACAGAAGAAAATTATGGCTACAAGCCATAAGAAGAGAAGACCGTGATGACACTTCTGGTCACTGAGTGGGGTTGTTGCACCACTGCACTCGAGACTGAAGGGACATGTTTTTATATTAATTGAATTAAGCTTTTGTAGGTATCTTTCACGGGTCAACGGCATCGGCAAAGTGGGTTGGTGTATTGAGTGGTCATATTGATTTGTGGTATTTTTTGTTATTTTTACCCTGGCGATTTCTGTACCTAATTACGCTTTATTGACCCTAATTTTATGCTTTTGGAGTTAATGAGAGGGGTTGTTTGTTTTCCCCCGAAAGGGGCGGAACGCTTGTCAATGATGTGCTGGTCTAACGTATAAGCTTGTTGCTTTGATCTGAAAATTGATCCTGATTTTGTTGTAATTTATAGGTAGGTCATGCATGTATTGATGTTCGTGGTGACATTTCACGCCTGATTGTGTTCAATGTTTGTTTATCTGTTTCTTTTGCATACTTTTCTTTTTGCCTGGTTCTTTCATAATACTTTTGATGTTTTGCCCTATTCTTCCTTTTTGGTTGACATTTTCTTTGACATTTCAAAGCTTTTACTTGAATTTTTCCTTTCTTCATCTTTTGTTACTGCCATATGTATTGATCTAAAACAGTAGGCTGCACATTGTTATTAATGGTGTCTGTCTGTTCATTGTGGATAGTCCTATCAGATGTGAGCTTATAATGGCATCAACTCAGAATCCATTCATCACTTTGAATCAACCAGGGCCCAGAACACAAGCAGGGTTCACTATATCAGTAAAATTAGTAAAGGGTCAACATCGCCAGAAATTATTCTCAACTTGAGTCCATGAGCTGTCCTGTCCTGATCAAACCACCCATATCTCCTACAGTTATCTTTAAACAAAGCAATCGTGAAGACTCCTACAGTTAGTAATGCATAGTTGACATCACTTGATAAACAATGCAGTCTGTCAGAGAGCTTAAAAATCTGCATGAACAGGTCCCTCTTGTCTAAGATAACCATACCGCGATGGGTACTTGTGAACATGATAGATCTCTCCAGATTTGAACATTTCTGAGTAGCTCATCCATAGCTAAGTGAGCTGGTGCCACATTGCCGCCTGTGCTTAACATTATCCCCGACATCACTATACATCGAAGTTACCTTTCTGCAAAACGAGGTCGCAGATCATCACTATTCAGCACAGCTCGGGTACAAGAACAGCAAGAAAGGTCAAGGAATTGCATGTGCACTGCTTGTTGGTGTTTACACCATACCTGTTATGACCTTGACTGTGTGATGCCATAACGGGAAAAATGCCATTCTGTTCCATCTCCCTTTGGGCAACACTGAGCTCTTTCTCTTATCTTCAACTCATGTTGTGGCAAATGAAGACTGACCGTTGTTTAAACTTTCAGTGAGGGGCCAACTTTCGCCATCATCGCTTTTGAGCTTGAACGGGCGGCCTTTGCATGTTGCTTCAAAACTTAACTACTTAATATAGGGCGGTGGTAGTGTAGTGGTTAAGGAGCTGGGCTAATGCAGTAGCCTGAAAGTTGTCGGTTCAATTCCCAGCTTCCAATCAAGCAGTCTCTTTGAGCAAGGCACTTAACCCCAAGTTGTTCGGGACAATGTGATCCCTTGTAATATAGCTGACATATGTAAGCTCACTTCGGGTCAAGAAGTGTCTGCTAAATGTAATGTAATGTGCTGTAATGTAATATGCTGTACCATGCAACTAAATATATTGTAGGTTGAGATTGACCAGATAATCAAAAAATACTATATATACACACACTATATAATACAAAATATAAACTACAAATAACTGTATTGTGCAACTAAAATGGAGGGTAGATATACAAAAGTGAGCTTTTACAAATTACTTACAGGATTATTATTCAGATTACATAGGCCTACAATATTCTTGAAAACCACTTACTAGCCTAGAGCATACGAAGCCAGTACAAAGAAGATGTTAATCTAATATTGATCAATATCCTTTGTTTTAATACATGTGCTTGGGTCCAGAAATGAAATGGTACTGTAGAAACAGCAGCAATAATGACACCCAGAATACAATAAAACAATGAAGCTACAGAATAATTTAATGGTCAGTGAGAAATCAGATGGTCAAACAGAGTAACAGAGGTCTCAAAGCATGGCATTTGATGATGATGTAGACTGAAGAATAGTCCACCCTTCAGATGGTCAGTTTTAGACAAAAAATCTAGGTTAGAATCTCACCCTCGACACAGTTCAGGCCTAAAGCAGAGGTCTAACAGCACAGCTTTAAGTTTTCACAACACAGGTATGATTCAAAGGTATGAATGGCTGACAGATATGATTTTACAAGTATAGTTCTCAGGGATAAATCTTAGTAGAAGTCCTAGTATGTGCTCAGATATGTTCAGATATGATTCACAGGGTATGGTTCTCAGAATAAACTTCAGTATAGTTCTGGTGGATAAATCTAGTAGAAGTCTCTCAGGATAAATCTTAGAAGTCTCAGTATGTGCTTAGATAGTTCTCAGGATAAATCCTCAGTAGAATCTTCAGGATAAATCTTAGTAGAAGTCTCAGCATGTGCCTCAGATATGTTCAGATAGGTATGTGTTCAGATATCGCCTCAAATATGTTTGTAGGGTATGTATATTAGTAGGTTATGTTGTCAGTGTGTTTGTGCACACAGACAGGCACTCAGCCATCAAACTGGTCTGGTCTGAACAAGCCTGAAAGACAAAAGCCAACAAACAAGTTAAACATTTCTATCAAAAAAACAAAAGAATGCCTAGAATTGTTCATTACAACTTAAATATCTAAAAGCAATGTTGTTGCACCATCAAGCTGTAGTGGGTAGTTCAATATACCACATTTCATTGCCTCTTCATTGCTCAGTAAACAAATTCTGTATATAATTCATTTCAGTTTAAGGCAGGTGATACTGATGTAGGTCAGCGAAAGTTGGAGCCAGGTAGGGGCAAAGCTAGCTTAAACAGCTTGCTAGGGTCTGTCAGACACATTGTTTCTACTGATTACAATACACTAATAACAAGTGGGAAAATCCTCTCATACAGTTTGATAGAGGCCATCATATGCCACTGACAAAGTATAGACAAAACAACACAGCTGGTCTAGGTGTTAAAGATGGAAATAATTTAACTTTATACCTGAACTTCAAGTCTGCAAATAATAAACTTCAATGAAGATGTGAATGGAAAAGTCTTTAAAAAGACTATTAATTTGTGCTGTGAAAAATAAATATTTGAGAAATTGTGAAAATGTTTGTAACATTGCAATGCAATATTCAATTATTAAAAACATGACACACAAACAATGGACAGTATATCTAAGGCTGTCAAACTGGTGACTGGGACCACATTCTCAAAGATGATCTTCTAAAGGCAAATTTGAGCCAAGGCCAGACAGGCTATTTCATATCATTTTGAGCTGTTGATTCTGAACATTTTGTTTAACAGACTGAATGAGTTTTTAATGCTAAGATAGGGAAAATCCTCTCATACAGTTTGATAGAGGCCATTATACACCACTGACAAAGTACCTAAATTGCATTACTCTCATTGATTTATGCACGCATCAGGGCTACAAACATACGTAATATATAGTTCAGAATGATGTAGAAATGAGTAGCTTCTAGGCCAAGTATTTGTATGTTAACAAAACCCAGCTACCTCTAACTTCTGTAACGCAGGTTTTGTGCCGAAGTCGCTAACTATGAGCCTAAAATGGTCCTTTTACCTTGGTATCAGTATCACTAACGTTACCAAATGCAGACCGAATTTCAGTCGAGAAATACTTTCCAGCGTGTTTAGTAAAAATAAAAAGGAGCATATTTGTTGGCTTTTACTCAACAGAGGTAGAGGTAACATTTCTAGCTTCAGGCCTGTAACTTAACCTCAGCCAGAGTATCCATACTTTATTTGGTTAACGCACGCTAGGTAGTAATGAGCAAATAGTGCTAACGCTCTCGCTAGCTGGGAACTAACATTACGCTTGATTGTCATAGCTTAATATAGTGCTAACGCTAACTTCAGGTTTGATTGTCTTCAGCTATCTATAAACGCTACCTACAGCTAACCGTTATCAGTGACGTTAACGCTAACATTTGACGACATATTTAACGCTAATGACAGTGGCTTTCTTACAGTGGGTCCCTCAAGTAAGTTTGATCGGTTCCTTCATGAATCACGCAATCCCATTTTCTCAGCAGAAATGGCACAAACTGCAGTTGACACAAACAACCACAAGGTGTCACTTGGGTGCCACTACTTTTTTGATGCGACTGACTTTACCGCTTCCATGATGCAGCCGGGGCACGGAACTTAAATTGATCATCGTAGTTTAAGCTACACTTGACAAAAACATTCTAATATGAAAATGTAGATGCAATTGTTGTAAAATGGTGCAGCTCCTTTTAAGAAAGCTAACCGTGTGCAGGGATGGAGAGAGAGAAAGCCGCAGAGGGGATAGGCCTATGTGTGTTAGGAACTTAGCGCGGTGTGGGAAAAGCACGTGCTGTTGAGACTGGAGCGAAGTCATTCAAAATAATGCAAAAAAGCAATTATCCTCATTCATTGGTAACCAAAGCATGCCTGCTTGCCGAATGCTCAAACTAAAATATATCGTGCCACCTTTGGCGCTTGAATGTGGCAATCTAAAAAATAAGCCAAACAGCTGGACAAATGATTTAGCGAATTGATTATATAACCTGTACACAGCAATTGTTGAACATTTACCTGTAATAGTATTACTTGACAGTAGCCCAGCCTCTAACAGCATGTTGTAGGCCTACTGTAGGCTTCACTTAAATTGCAAACCGCAACATGCCTGCTTGCCAACGCTCAAACGAGACAACGTAAAAAGATAATAAACAACAAGAGGGTTGAGTCTTCGAAATGACACTGAGCCCACACTGGAGTTTTTTGTAGTTAAGAAATATTTTCGAGTAAAAAATGTCATTCTTCATCTCTTCATCGACGCCTATGGAAAAGGCTTAACGTCCCAAAACAACAATCAATGATCATCACCCTCTCTCACATGCTCCTCATAACCATCTATAAAAAGTGTTTTTCTTTTGAGCACATCCAATCCAAGGACATAACGACTGACCTATAGGCTCGAGATATAATTCCGTAGCAGATAGGGGGCCACTACCCAAACTTAAAAAGATGCCTAAACTTTGAAATTATGGCCTAGTGACTGGCATCGGGGTGAACGAAGCTTGCTGGAACAGGCTATTAAAAAACTATCGGCACTGTCACAGGAGAGACTGCCTCCTCTATGAAAAGACGTTAGCTACCTGCAAACTGCCTATGATTTCATTGCTGAGTTTGCGTGCAAAGCAAGAAAATGTTTTTCCTGAGTCAGGATATGACAGTCAGTGTCATTTATTCAATGTTAGCCTACAGACCAGCAGCTTCACATCTTATCAATAGTTTTAATGTCGTGTGTGTTTCTGCTCATTGACAAATACCGCTCAGCACAAATGATTCATGCCCAATTAATTTCGTTAAAGTGTTCACCTTTGTTGTTGACTATTGGTTTCGTGATGCAGCCTATGATAAACAATTATGTGGCCAAATATGTGACTCCAAATAATGTTGTGTCATTATACAATTGAATTTCCTTAAAGGCAAGCTATGTGGCTTATTAGACTAAATACTATTAAAAGGTTTTATGGTAATTTGCTATGTAAGTAAGCTATCGCATGATTTCATACGAAGTGAAAAGGCCTGCATCCTGTCACACAGGCCTCGATCCCTGCGACGCCCGCAGCCTCCTAAGACACAGTTGCGGAAAAGTTAAAACAATGCATAAACCCGAAAAGTTGATAGGTTTGTTTCGTCCCGGTGATTATTTGTGAATTCAGAACGAAGTGCCTTCAAGGCATTTGCTGGAAGGAGTTGTAGCATGTAAGCTCCAAATTGACCCAGTAGTCAAGGCATCAATAAATTGTTGGGACTGGGGAGGGCTGCGCGTTTCAATCACTTTGGAGGCCATAGAAAAATTCTTGCTGGCGAGGGAGGGTCACGCTTTTTGACTAACGCCCAAAACTCCTCCGTAGCCCCTTAATTAAATAACCTAACAGTCCCTAATTGATTAATAGCTTAGCCTACACCAGCAATTGTTGAACACCCAAAGCAGGACATTGACAGTAGCCCAGTCATCAAGCAAATGCTGCAAAATACATCAAAAGACGCAATTAATCAGAAATAAATAATGTAACTGTATCGCTTTATTTAACAAACTGTGGCAACAAGAGCATTGAGTTCGCTGTAAGGCCAAACCCAAGAGCAAAGCCTATCTGGTTAAGGCAAACATAGCTATAACGAGCCAAAATGGAAAGATATAGATGGACGGCCTTGTCATCCCATACCTACTCTGTAGCCTACCATTATGAAGGTTTCGTAGCCTAAAACGACTCGCCGCCAGACATTGCCACGCAGCCCCCATCCCCCAGTCCCTTTTTCACAAGCAGTGGGGAGCGGGCACAGCAACACTTTTGGTAGACAGTTGAGGCCCTCTCGCTCTGTCGTTTGGCCACAACTGCAAACTGCCATAGACAGATGTGAGCCAGAGACCTTAATTATTTTTCAGGTGCGTGAACATTATTAAATCCGACTAACATTTCGACAGGTCGTTTTGACTAACGAACATCAAACACACGTTTAACAATGTTCTGCACTTTTACCAAAGAATAAAGAAAATTAAGAAGACATCTGAGCTGCAATCAGCGCCTCTCTCTCTAACACTTTACTTTGCTGTATTTCTAAAATCATTGAGTTTCAATTGAATACATGTTTTAACAAGCAACACTTATGTTGAACTAATAAATACAGGTCAAAATTGACTTTATTTTCCATAATGAGAAATAATATATGCAGAGTTCAACCAACAATCTGCTGCCAAAAGCCCTCAAACCTGAAACACACGTAGGCAAAAGTGCAAAACATCACAAAACCAATCTAAACTAACATCGCATATTTTTGTATTGCAATCATTGTAGTCACAGTTAACAGCGCCGTAACAGTTTGCTACCTCGGATGCGCCTATTATAAAGAACGCTACCAGACTCCAAAACAGCCATCAATTAAACGCCTTATAAACAAGTATTGCCAGTGGAGCAACACCTTGCAAAATCATAACAGGCCTAGGGCCTTATATGGCTCTGCCTCCCAAGCTCAAATTGAACTCACAGACTACCTGAAAGTTGCAGACCTACCTGAAATATATGTATTGAACCCACCCGAATCGTCAGACAACGCTTATCTGCTCGAGAGGTTTACTCAGGACTGTAGCCCACTGCTGCTGTGGTACAGCCTGAGTGACCCAATTGCTTTTGGTCATGAATGCTGTCGCTTTGTTAACACACATATGAGATGCTAGAAAGCCAAATTTCAACCCCATAGTGTAGTAAAAATCAACCATTTTGCTCTGGCAGCATATTTATGTTCTGTTAGCAAGCTTAACTTCTATGACTACCGTACAAAGTAGCCTACTGCCAGCTGACTTAAGCTCATTTTAAAAACATTAACAGAGACAGGCACTGTACAATCAAGAAATCTTGCCACTGGAATCCAAACTATGTTTAACATTATATACAAGGCTTAGGCTACAGGACTAGCAGCATGCTGTAGGCTGCTGGGAAACACAGAGAAACGCACTGAAAATCCGGCCAATCACAGCCTTGCTCAACGCGCCCGCCTGGTTCGACCGGTGAACCTCACAGCAGACTATGCTGCCCTGCTGCCGTAGTTGTACTTACATTTCACCATTCACCATGCGATCGCGGAATGAAGTGTCAATTTTTAACTGGGACCCACTGTACATAACACATATCAACGACTACCCATTTCACACAATGCAAACTTACATGACATAATGTTCGATTTTAATAGTTCTAAATAAGTCAAATACCCAAAAATGGAACACTTACCTTGTCTGTAATTACTGAAACCCTCAGAAAGATGAACTATGAGCAACCATATGAGTACACAGGGCAACAAACATTCAGGTTTACCCAGCTGTGGAATGGTGATTCTACCACGTTAGATTGCTTCTATATCACAGTGTAGCTAATTAGCACCACGAATAATGCATCTTTGCCGCCAAAGCGCCCCAACGTTAACTTGCGAGAGGTTTCAATCTCTTTATCGCAAATATCTCAAAAGTTTTAAAGTTCACAAACATGAAAATAAATATTGACAAATTGTTACAAGACCTTTAGGAGTAGCTGAATGACGCTAAACGTTCAGTGGTTTTAGTGTCATTAAACGTCGAATGGTTCGAAGAAGAATAATAATAAAAACAGATAAGAAGAACAGGATAATAGTCCATTTACATGCAATGCAATAACATCAACAAACAATACTGTAAATAACAAATAACTTAATAACACTTAATAACAAATAACTTAATAACACAAATAACACAGCTGGTCGTATCTGCACAGCGTTTTCTACTCGCTCATTTGTGAGAGGCGGACGTTAGGGTGTGGCTATGGCAGCAGTTGGTTATTCGGCAACGTGGTCAGTAAAGCTCACAGGAGAGTGAATAATATTCGAGATTATGAACAGAGAATACATAACACACACACACACACAAAGAATATGCAAGTTATGAGCTCAAACTGACAGCACAATTCTCAAACTGACAGTCTTCATCTCAACTGTCAAACATATTAAACACACACACACACACACAGTATGTAATTTCGCCAAAACAAACACATCCAGACAGTCAATCACACACACACTATTACCATCGCGACATCACCCAGACAAATACACACAGCACTCACAATAATTTCTTCAGCTCTTAAAGGATTCAGACATACAATACATCAGCCTTAAAATGTATCTGTGTGGAACTCTCAGGCGGAACCCAAGGACTTAATGAGTGAGCTGTACAGCACACACACACACACAATACTCCCACACACACACACACACACACACCCTACTCATTACCATACTCCACACCACACACACACTCACGCACGCACGCACGCATATACACACATACACACACTTCACACACGACACTTCACACACATACACATATACACACATACATACATACTTACATACGATACTACACACACACGCATACACACACGCATACTCATATACACACACACACACACACTACACACACACACACACACACACAGACACGCATACACACTCACACACACTCACTCACACACACACACACACACACTCACACACACAGGTATGCTAATGTATTTGGGCTTCTGTTGATTTCCTCTCAGGCGGATTCTGTAGCCACAGGTTTTGTCAGCTGACCTAAGTATACTGCTGCTTACTACTCTGCATATGGTGGTACTGTGCAGCCTGCACACACACACACACACACACACAATATTACCTACTTAAACACACTCACGCCTATAATACACATAATAATAATACTCATATTGAGTATGTTTGCATACAATATTAGTTTAAACATACTCTACCATTAAATCATTAGGGCACCGAAATGTTAACTTGTTGTATTTGAGCACATTTTGCACACAATATCAGTTTAAACCATGATTAAATATATCCTGTGTTCTCGTATAGTCTAGTTCATTAACATGTTAGCTACTACTTAACCTACTTAATTTAATTCTTCCATGTTGAAGTATCCTAGTTATGCTCACAATAGACATAAACCAAAGCAAATATGCTTCAATCGCAAGTTATCATTTAGCACCTCATGTTCGTGAATTCACTATAGCTCATCTTAAGAACCATTTAGTGGCACCACTGTAACTGTAATGTAACGGTTATAAGTGTAAGTATAAGTATATATATTTCAGATCCCGTGAGGGAACGGTCTTCATTTATCCCAACTGTGGAATTATGAACATACACCAGCACACAGTGAACACATACAGTGAGGTGAAGCACACACTAACTTACGCAGAGCTGCCTGCAACAGTAGTGCTTGGGGAGCAGTAACTCCACATCACCATTAATTTCTCCACATCACCATTACCACCTCCACATCACTCATTACCTCACTCTCCACACATCACCATTACCTCACTCACTCTCCACATCACCATTACCTCTACCTACTTCCACACATCACCATTACTCCACTTCCACACATCACCATTAATTACCTCCACACATCACTACATCACTCACTTCCACACATCACTATTACATCACTCACTCACATCACCATTACTCACCTCCACACATCACTATTACATCACCTTTTCACTTCTACACATCACTATTACATCACCACTCCACACATCACCATTACCTCACTCCACATCATTATTACATCACCTCCATCACTATTACCTCACCTCCACACATCACCATTACCCTACTCACATCAACTACCTTACTCACTCTCCACACATCACCATTACCTTACTTAAAAATCCTCTATAAGATTACTACCAAGCAAGTGTGTTTACATGGTGGTGGGGGGAAAAGAGGGTTTACCTGAGGTAGGGAGGGGGTTACCTGGAAGTAGGGGGCAGGAGGGTTTACCTGAGTGTGGGGGGAAAGAGAGATGGAGGACAGAGATGGAGGTGAAGAGGAGAAGAGCCAGGCTGATCTAGCCACCTGACTGGGGCGTGAGCAGCAGTATGAAATCAGGCAGGTGGGACTGTTCATTAACACTCCTGAAATAGACCCAGCCCAACGCCAGCATGAGAATGGAACTGTGTGTGTGTGTGTGTGTCATCAGAGAGAGAGGTTGTGTGTGTTTGAGGACTGCGTGTGTTTAAGTGACTGTGTGTGGGTCTTTGACAGATAAGGCGCTTAAAACTTGTTTTGTGAGAAGAATGAATAATGTGTGTCATGTGATTACAGAATGCCAGTGTGTGTGTGATGAATACAGTTTATCAGTTTTATTTAAAGCATTGGATAAACCAAACCATCAATCATGCAGAATGACCTCATCTGATCCTAAACAGAGAATATGATGAATGGGCAGAGAATCAGCTCTGTTAGGGATGCAAAGCAGAGGCCAACCCTGGACCAGTGCCCACAACCCTGACCAGTGCCCACAACCTCCAGTGACCAACCCAGGCCCAGTGCCCACAACCTAGCTCAGTGAAGTGACCACAACCCAGCTCAGTGACCACAACCCAGCCCAGGCCCACAACCCCGACCAGCCTGCCAACCCAGCCCAGTGACCAAACCAGCCTCAGTGAAGGACTACAACCCAGCTCAGTGACCACAACTCAGCTCCATAACTCAGCCCAGTGCCCACAACCCAGCCTGGAAGAAGTGACCACAACCCACCCACCGTCGCCCACAACCCAGCTCAGTGAAGTGACCACAACCTAGCCCAGTGACCACAACCCAGCCCAGTGCCCAACAACCCAGCTCCACAACCCAGCTCAGTGACCACAACCTAGCCCAGTGACCACAACCCAGCTCGTGAGCTCCAGTGAAAATCTAAGAGGCGTTTTCCCCAAATTCCAACAGGCATCCCACACTTTCAAGATTGTGACAACACTGACAAATGGCCCACACACACACACACACACACACACCACTTCAGAAGGGTCCGTTGCCTTAGTGCATTGATCTTGAAATGTGGATCTGAAGGACTAGCTTAAGACATATTTGTGTTCTTTGTGATAAGGCTCACACACACACACACACACACACACCACACACACACACACACACACACACACACACACACACACACACACAGACACACACACACAGACACACACACACACACACAGACACACACACACACACACACACACACACACACACAGACACACACACACACACAGACACACAGACACACACACACACACAGACACACACACACACACGCACACAGACACACACACACACACACACACACACACACACATCATTCTCTTCTTATTCACTGCTGTTATTCTAGATCATTTATGTCCACCCCATTAATTGATGTACCCCCTCCTTTTATGTATTAATTAGTTTATCTTTATTTTCTTGAATACGCTGGCTGGGAGTGTGTGAGGAAGGAGTGTGTGTGTGTGTGTGAGAGAGAGAGAGAGAGAGAGAGAGAGAGAGAGAGAGATAAGAGAAGTGTCTGTGTGTGTGTGTGTGTGTGTGTGTGTGTGTGTGTGAGAGAGAGAGAGAGAGAGAGAGAGAGAGAGTATGTGTGAGAGAGAGAGAGATGGATAGAGTATGTGTGTGTGTGTGTGTGTGTGTGTGTGTGTGAGAGAGAGAGAGAGAGAGAGAGAGATAGATAGATAGATAGATAGATAGATATTTTATTGATCCCATGGGAAATTCAAGAGTATGTGAGAGAGAGAGATGGATAGAGTATGTGGTGTGTATGTGTGAGTATGTGTGTGTGTGAAAGAGAGAGAGAGGAGAGAGAGAGAGGTAAAAAGAGAGAGGGGGGTAGAGAGTGTGTGTGAGAGAGAAAGAGAAGGATAGTGCTCAAAAAGGTGTGTGAGAGAGAGAGAGAGACTGTGTAATCCAGCCCATTTATGCTTGTACTTGGAAGTGAGGTATGGGGTCCACCTGTGAGCATAGCTACACCAGATGGGACAAACATCCTATAGAAAGTTTACATGCAGAGTTCTGCCGATTGACTTTAAAATCCAAAAGAAAACACCAACCTGCATGCAGGGTAGAACTAGAGATTTCCAATGGCCATCAACATGCAAAAAGAGCCTCACCCTGGATGATTCCAAACAAGTCAAAGATTGACACACTGTATTTTAATGCAGTAAAACTCAAGATCTGGAACCCTGAAAGAGTCCTCTCTGAGTCAGCTTGTACTGAGACTAACTAATCTCCCCAACATACATTAATAACTTCTTCCAGACAAGTGCTGCTTTCAAATTGAACACAAATAAGACTGTCCAAGAATCTAAAGAAAATATTTGGAACATTGGCAAAAAGAGACAAAAATAGCACATTAGAATGTTACCGTCAATAAAATCTGAATACCAATTGCGAATATCTCTTTACTGTTAGAGATATAAAGTGAGACAGATCCTGACTCCAACACAGACTCAGTGACCACAGTCACAGAAAAGGGGCAGACTGAGAAAATCCTGGCTACAAGAGAGCAAAGAATATGGTCATCATGAACAGGTGAGGTTGAGACTGAGGTGCACTTTCTTTCACCGTGAAAATATACAACTATACCTAAGTCATACTTTGACAGGCTTATGCTTCAATCCCCAGGGTTCAGAAATCTAGAAGAACAAGAAAATAATGGCAGTCTTTGATTTGGACAGCAGGGCTAGTTGTGCAATCTTATCACAAATATGTCACTGAATGCCATAATGCAAGGGACAGTGGTTAAATAATTAAATAATTAATAATCATTACTTTTATATGGCATCCATATAATGACACAGACAAACACTATACATACACGCAGCCACGCACACACACACAACACACACACCAGTTTGTTTGTTAATCTTGGATGCCTGTATTTTGCCATGTACTGTAGTCCAAGCATTCTATGTAATGTATGTCTAAATGTATGTTCTGCTTAAGTAATGCAAAATATTTGGTCATGCTAATAAAGCCTACTTGAATTGAAATTGAGAGAGAGAAAGGGAGAGAGAGAGAGTGTGTGTGTGTGTGAGAGAGAGAGAGAGAGAGAGAGAAAGGGAGCAGAGAGAAGAAAGAAGAGATAAAGGTGTGTGTGTGTGAGAGAGGGAGAGAGAGAGTGTGTGTGAGAGAGGGAGAGAGAGGTGTGTGTGTGTGTGAGAGAGGAGAGAGAGAGTGTGTGTGTGTGTGTGAGAGAGGGAGAGAGAGAGTGTGTGTGAGAGAGGAGAGAGAGAGTGTCAGAGAGAGAGAGAGAGTGTGTGAGAGAGAGGAGAGAGAGAGAGGTGTGTGTGAGAGAGAGAGAGAGTGTGTGTGTGTGAGAGGGAGAGAGAGAGGTGTGTGAGAGAGAGAGAGAGAGCAGAGAGAGAGAGAGAGAGAGTGTTTCAAACCTTAACACAGAATTGGCAGTAACCTTAAGGCCCCATTATTAACAAGAGCAAATGCATTCAGGAAATGTCACTGAAACATTAAAAGTTCAGAGCCCATCCCACGATCACACCTCTCTCTCTCTTCTCTCACACACACACACTGTCCTACTGATCACACACCCACACACACACACACAAATCTACCAGAGAGAGAAGACACATGCGAAGACAGAGACACACACACACACACACACACACACTGTTTCAAAGAAGAGAATTAATTTAATCACATATAAATAACAATATGTGTCCAATAGTATAGTATATATAAGCATAAGTAGATATACTTTTGATCCCTATATAAGTATAAGTATATACTCCAGGCTGGTCTCTGCATTTATCTCAACCGTGAATTAGTGAAAGGCACCAGCACACAGTGAACACACAGTGAGGTGCAGCACACTAATCTCGGCGCAGTGAGCTGCCTGTTACAATGGCGCGCCGGGAGCAGTGAGGGTTAGGTGCCTGCTCAAGGGCACTCAGCCGTGCCTACTAGTCGGGGCTCGGAACCTCAACCCTCCGTTACAAGTCCAGAGTGCTAACCAGTGGCCACGGCTGCCCAAATGTTCCTGTGCACATATATATATATATAAAAGACAGGAACATGTATGTCTGTTAACCCCTGCTGAAAACAGCTAGAAACCAGCTTATGCTGGTAGTTGGTTTTTAGCTGGTATTAGCTGGCCTGCTGGTTTT
>NW_025962230.1:0-21069 GCF_017589495.1 Alosa alosa
TAACACAGCCGATGTGAGCACAAGCACTCTTCCCAAGCACTCTCCAAGCATCGAGGGTCAGAGTCAGAGGGTCAGCAGTAGCTAGTAAGGCCTCTCCCGCAAGGCCTCAGCCTAATGGAGGATTGGGTTAGATTGTAAGAGATAATTTTGGGAGGAGACAGAGTCTAGGTTGTGCTGGCTGTGGAAAGGGGATAGGGAAGAGGTTGGGCCACTCTGTTGGGTGTATTAATTGGGGGTTAAGTTTAGATAGCAGGATACAGGGTAATGCTCCCCAGGTGACTAACACACTGCAGCGCCAGAGGGGACAGAGGAGGGTCTTTTGGGCCTCTGTGAGAATCTTCAGCTGGGGCCTGTGGGTGGGTGTGTGTGTGTGTGGGGGTGCTGCAGTGGAGCATAGCAGCATCTGAGCCCCCCAAGCATCTAAGGCACAGCATCTAGGCCCAACTTTAATAATAATAATAATGTAATAATAATAATAAGTTGGGGCCTCTCTACCAGACGGCTGGAGCCTCTCTGAGCAGCAGGCCCTACCACTGTCCCTCTCTATCACCCTCTTGGCGTTGATGATAGTGTGTGGCTTTGCCTTTGGTGGGGGTCTAGCTGGCTCTCTGTCTCTCCCTGCTCCCTGGGCCCAGGTGAGGAGCCGATCCTGGCTCCTGGCTTACTCATCCCCAGACTCTCCGGCCCGTCCGTCACAGTAGCTGTAGGCCTCTCACAAGGCCTTGGCTTAGCTAATGTGTGTGTGTTCAGGGAGGAGGCGCTCAAGTTGGGTGAATTCTGGAATTAATTTTTGGCTCGGACATAGCGCCGCCACCCCGTCTCGCTGTGACGCCTAGCGTCAGCGGATAAGCCGATTGGCTAGAGACCAGGAATGCGTGTATTGAATCCGCCCAGCTAGTGACATGTTCATCACATACGACTCATGTTGACTTAGCAGGTTTTTCACTCTTGTATAGTGGCAGTATGGGAGAATGACAGTCTGTTACAGCTTCCATCACATACGACTCTTGACTTAGCGGGTTTTCACTCTTGGCCTTAGTGGCAGTATGGGAGAATGACAGTCTGTTACATTTTTCCATCACATACGACTCTTGACTTATGGGTTTTCACTCTTGGCCCCTTTAGTGGCAGTATGGGAGGAATGACAGTCTGTTACATTTTTCCTCCATGACAGTCTGTACATTTTCCTTCCACATGCAAACTCTTGACTTAGCGGGTTTTCACTCTTGGCCTTAGTGGCAGTATGGGAGAGCAGTCTGTTTTATTTTCCATCACCTTACAACTCTTGACTTAGCACTTTTCAGTCTTGGCCCTTGGTGGCAGTATGGGAGAATGACAGTCGGACATTTTCCATTCACGAGTCTTAGGTTAGCGGCTTTTTCAGTCTTGGCCCCTTAAGGTGGCAGTATGGGAGAATGACAGTCTGTTACATGTTCATCACATATGACTCTTGAGTTAAGCGCCTGGAGGTTGCTAGGGCGAATCATATCTGAACCATGGGTATACCATGGGTTTGAGATTTTTCCCGGCTCTGTAAGGCTTTAACCCTTACTTGAGGTTAACTTAAGTGGAGGGCACAGTGCACCAGTACTTATCGGTGCTTAAGCCCTGGTTGTCCGTGGGGGGGTGGTACCCAGAGGGAGGTGTTTGCCACTTTGTGTTCTTGGAGCTTAGCATAGGGGTGTTAGCTAGTTTGATTAAGCGTGTTTAATTTGGGTTAAGTTGGTGGAGTAGGACACAGGGTAACATGCTCCCAGGCTCACACACTGCAGCGGGGGGACAGAGGAGGGGAGTCTTTGGAGCCTCTGTGAGGCATCAGCTGCAGCCTGTGTGAGGGGAACATGCACTGTCTCCTAGGCCTCTCTGTGCCTCTCCAAGCGTCAGGGGTCCAAACCAGAGGTCAAGCTGTAGCTAGTAGGCCTCTGACAAGGCCTCTCAGCCTAAGTTTGGGCCTCTGTGAGTAGCTGCAGCCGATGTGAGCACAAAGCACTCTTCCCCAAGCCTCCTCCAAGCATCCAGGGGAGGGTCCAAGTCAGGTCAGAGGTCAGCTTGTAGCTAGTAGGCCCTCTCACAAGGCCTCTCAGCCTAAGCTAGGAGGATTGGGTTGGGTGTATAAATTAATTTTGGGAGAACAGAGTCTAGGTTGTGCTAGCTGTGGAGAAAAGGGGATAGGGAAGAGGTTGGGCCTCTGTTGGGTGTATTAACTGGGGTTAAGTTTAGATGTAGGATACAGGGGTAATGCTCCCAGGCTCACACACCTTGGCGCAGGGGACAGAGAGAAGTCTTTGGAGCCTCTGTACTCAGCTGGGGGGGCCTGTGGGTGGGAGTGTGTGTGTGTGTAGGGGTGCTGCAGTGGGTATAGCACAGCATCTGGAGGCTTTAAGTTGGGGCCTCTCTGAGGCAGCTGGAGCCTCTCTGAGCAGCAACAGGCCCCTCTCTCTGTCCCTCTCTATCACCTGCTGGCAGCGATGTGTGCGTGTGTGTGGCTGTGCTTGGTGGGGGGGGGGCGCAGCTCTCTGTGTCTCTCCCTGCTCTAGAGCCCAAGTTGAGCCCGTCTGAGCACAAGCACTCATCCCCAGGCCTCTCCCGGCCCGTCGATCACAGTAGCTAGTAGGCCTCTCACAAGGCCCTTGAAAGCAAAGCTATTGTGTGTGTGTTTGGGGGGGCTCAGGATCAGGATGAGATTCTAGATTAAGTACGGCGCTCGGGCCCCGCGCCGCCACCCCCGTCTCGCTGTGACCTTCGTCAGCGAGGAGATAAGCCGGACAGCTGGGGGCCAGAATCGTATGTGAATCCGCGCAGCTAAGCGTGACATGTTCATCACATACGACTCTTGACTTAGCGGGTTTTCTCTTGGCCTTAATTGTGGCAGTATGGGAGAATGACAGTCTGTTACATTTTCCATCACTGTCACGACTCTTGACTTAGCGGGTTTTTTTTCACTCTTGCCCCTTAGTGGCAGTATGGGAGAATGACAGTCTGTTACATTTTCCATCACCTCTGAGTCTTACTTGGCGCTTTTTTTCAGTCCCCTTAGTGGCAGTATGGGAGAATGACAGTCTGTTACATTTTCCATCACCATCTGAGTCTTGAGTTAAGCGCTTTTTTCAGTCTTAGCCCTATAGTGGCAGTATGGGGAGAATGACAGTCTGTTATGTTCATCACATATGACTCTTGAAGTTAGCGCTTGGAGGTTTGCTAGAGGCGGAGAATCATATCTGGTTTCCCTGGAGGTATACCATGGGGTTTTGAGATTTTTTTCGGCTCTGCTTAAGGCTTTACAACTTCGAGGTTAGGCTTAAAGTGGGGCACAGTGCACCAGTACTTATCGGTGCTTAAGCCTGGTTGTCCGTGGGGGGGGGGGGTGGTACCCAGAGGGGTGTTTGCCACTTTGTGTTGCGGGCTTAGCATGAGGGTGTTAGCTAGTTTGATTAGCGTGTTTAATTTGGGTTAAGTTTGGTGGAGTAGGATACAGGGTAATGCTCCCCAGGCTCACACACACCATGGCGGGGGGACAGAGGAGGTCTTTGGAACCCTCTGTGAGCAGCTGCAGCCTTTCTGAGAACATGCACTGTCTCCTGGGCCTCTCTGTGTGCCTCCAAAGCGTCAGGGGGGTCAAACCAGAGGTCAAGCTGCAGCTAGTGGGCCTCTGACAAGGCCTCGGACCTGGATTTGGAGCCTCTGTGAGTAGCTGCAGCCGGTGTGAGCACAAGCACTCTTCCCCAAAGCCTCTCCAAGCATCAGGGGGTCAAGTCAGGAGGTCAGCAGTAGCTAGTGGGCCTCTCACAAGGCCCTCAGCCTAAGCTGGAGGATTGGGTTGATTGTAAATTAATTTTTGGGAGAACAGGAGTCTGGGTTGTGCTAGCTGTGGAAGGGGGATAGGGAAGAGGTTGGGCCTCTGTTGGGTGTGATTAGTGGGGTTAAGTTTAGATGTAGGATGCAGGGTAATGCTCCCAGGCTCACACACCTTGGCGCGGGGGGGACAGAGAGGAGTCTTTGGAGCCTCTGTGAGTCAGCTGGGGCCCTGTGGGTGGTGTGTGTGTGTGTGTAGGGGTGCTGCAGTGGGTATGGCACAGCATCTGAGCCCCAAGCATCTAGGCACAGCATCTAGGCCCAACTTTAATAATAATAATGTAATAATAATAATAGGTTGGGGGCCTCTCTGAGCAGCTGGGAGCCTCTCTGGCAGCAGGCCCCTCTCTCTGTCCCTCTCTATCACCTCTCTTGGCCTTGGCGTGTGTGCGTGTGTGTGTGGCTGTGCTTGGTGGGGGGGGTCTAAGCGCAGCTCTCTGGTGTGTCTCTCCCTGCTCCCTAGGCCCAGGGTTGAGCCGTCTGAGCACAAGCACTCATCCCCAGGCCTCCCGGCCCGTCCGATCACAGTAGCTAGTAGGCCTCTCACAAGGCCTTGGCTTAAGCTAATATTGTGTGTGTTTGGGGGGAGCTCAGAGATTGGGTGAGATTCTAGATTAAAATTTTTTTGGCTCCGGACTTAGCGCCGCCACCCCGTCTCAGCTGTGACCTTGCGTGTGAGGAGATAAGAACCGATTGGCTAGGGCCAAGAATCGTATGTGAATCCGCAGCTAGCGTGACATGTTCATCACATCTGACTCTTGACTTAGCGGGTTTTTTCCTCTTGGCCCCTTTAGTGGCAGTATGGGAGAATGACAGTCTGTTACATTTTTCCATCACATCACGACTCTTGACTTAGCGGGTTTTCACTCTTGGCCTTAGTGGCAGTATGGGGAGAATGACAGTCTGTTACATTTTCCATCACTCTTCTTGTTTTCACTCTTGAGTTAAGTCTGTTTTTTCCATCCTCTCGACTCTTCTTGGCCCTTAGTGGCAGTATGGGAGAATGACAGTCTGTTACATTTTCCATCACATACTGAGATCTTGAGTTAGCTTTTTTTTCAGTCTTGGCCTTAGTGGCAGTATGGGAGAATGACAGTCTGTTACATGTTCATCACAGTTATGACTCTTGAGTTAATGACAGCCTGGAGGTTTGCTAGGGCTGGAGGTTTCATATCTGAACCCTTTGGGTATACCATGGGTTTGAGATTTTTTAGGCTCTGCTTAAGGCTTTAACCCTTGCGAGGTTAGCTTAAGTGGGGCACAGTGCACCAGTACTTATCGGTGCTTAAGCCTGGTTGTCCGTGGGGGGGGTGGTACCCAGAGGCGGGTGTTTGCCACTTTGTGTTCGGGCTTAGCATAGGGTGTTAGCTAGTTTGATTAAGCGTGTTTAATTTGGGTTAAGTTTAGTGGAGTAGGACACAGGGGGTAATGCTCCCAGGCTCACACACACGCGGGGGGACAGAGAGGAGTCTTTGGAGCCTCTGTGAAGGCAGCTGCAGCCTGTGTGAGGCATGCACTGTCTCCTAGGCCTCTCTGTGCCTCTCCAAGCGTCAGGGGTCAAACCAGAGGTCAAGCTGTAGCTAGTAGGCCTCTGACAAGGCCTCGGCCTAAGTTTGAGCCTCTGTGAGTAGCTGCAGCCCGTGTGAGCACAAGCACTCTTCCCCAAGCCTCTCCAAGCATCAGGGTCAAGTCAGAGGTCAGCAGTAGCTAGTAGGCCTCTCACAAGGCCTCAGCCTAAGCTGGAGGATTGGGTTGGGTGTAAATTAATTTTGGGAGGAACAGAGTCTAGGTTTGTGCCCTAGCTGTGGAAAGGGGATAGGGAAAGAGGTTGGGCCTCTGTTCGTGTATTAGTGGGGGTTAAAGTTTAGATGTAGGATACAGGGTAATGCTCCCAGGCTCACACCGCAGCGCGGGGACAGAGAGGAGTCTTTGGAGCCTCTGTGAATCAGCTGGGGCCTGTGGGTGGGTGTGTGTGTGTGTGTAGGGGTGCTGCAGACTGGGTAGGCACAGCATCTAGGCCCAAGCATGGGAAAGCACAGCATCTAGGCCCCAAAGGCCAATGTAATAATAATAATAAGGGTGGGGCCTCTCTGAGCAGCTGGAGCCTCTCTGAGCAACAGGCCCCTCTCTGTCCCTCTCTATCACCTCTTGGCGTGTGTGCGTGTGTGGCTGTGCTTGGTGGGGGTCTAGCGCAGCTCTCTGTGTCTCTCCCTGCTCTCCTAGGCCCAAGATTGAGCCCGTCTGAGCACAAGCAGCACTCATCCCAGGCCTCTCCCGGCCCGTCCGATCACAGTAGCTAGTAGGCCTCTCACAAGGCCTTAGCAAGCTAATGTGTGTGTGTTTGGGGGGAGGGGGCTCAGGATTGGGTGAGATTCTAGATTAATTTTGGCCAGCTCGGGCCTAGCTTGCCCGCCACCCCGTCTCGCTGTGACCTTTGCGAGCGGAGATGAAGCGGTTGGCTAGGAGCCAGAATCATTATGTGAATCCGCAGCTAAGCGTGACATGTTCATCACATCACGACTCTTGACTTAGCGGGTTTTCACTCTTGGCCCCTTAGTGGCAGTATGGGAGAATGACAGTCTGTTACATTTTCCATCACATACGACTCTCTTGACTAAGCGGGTTTTCACTCTTGGCCTTGACCTTAGTGGCAGTATGGGAGAATGACAGTCTGTTACATTTTTCCATCACATCACGACTCTTGACTTAGCGGGTTTTCACTCTTGCCCCCTTAGTGGCAGTATGGGAGAATGACAGTCTTTTTACATTTTTCCATCACATCTGACTCTTGGACTTGGGAGAATGACAGTCTGTTACATTTTTTTTCTTGAGTTCTTGGCCTTTTCTTAGTGGCAGTATGGGAGAATGACAGTCTGGCAGGAGTCTTGAGTTAGCGCTTTTTTTCAGTCTTGGCCCCTTAGTGGCAGTGGGAGAATGACAGTCTGTTACATGTTCATCACATATGACTCTTGAGTTAAGCGCCTGGGGGGTTTGCTAGGGCGGAATCATATCTGAACCCATAGGTATACCATGGGTTTGAATTTTTGGCTCTGCTTAAGGCTTTAACCCTTGCGAGGTTAGCTCAAGTGGGGCACAGTGCACCAGTATCAGGGTGCTTAAGCCTGGTTGTCCGTGGGGGGTGGTACCCAGAGGGGAGGGGGTGTTTGCCACTTTTTGTTGTTGCAGGGCTTAGCATAGAGGGTGTTAGCTAGTTTGATTAAGCGTGTTTAATTTGGGTTAAGTTTAGTGGAGGTAGGATGCAGGGTAATGCTCCCAGGCTCACACCTGCAGCGCGCAGGGGACAGAGAGGAGTCTTTGGAGCCTCTGTGAGCAGCTGGGGCCTGTGTGAGAACATGCACTGTCTCCTGGGCCTCTGTGCCTCTCAAGCGTCAGGGGTCAAACCAGGAGTCAAAAGCTGTAGCCTAGTAGGCCTCTGACAAGGCCTCGGCGACCTAAGTTTGAGCCTCTGTGAGGTGGCTGCAGCCCAGTGTGAGCACAAGCACTCTTCCCCAAGCCTCTCAAGCATCAGGGGGTCAAGTCAGGAGGTCAGCAGTAGCTAGTAGGCTCTCCTACAAGGCCCCTCAGCCTAAGCTGGAGGATTGGGTTAGATTGTAAATTAATTTTTGGGAGAACAGAGTCTAGGTTGTGCTAGCTGTGGAAAGGGGGGATAGGGAAGAGGTTGGGCCTCTGTTACCGTGTGATAGTGGGGTTAAGTTTTAGATGTAGGATACAGGGGTAATGCTCCCAGGCTCACACCTGTGAGCACTTGGGGACAGAGAGAGGAGTCTTTGGAACTCTGTGAGCAGCTGGGGCCTGTGGGTGGGTGTGTGTGTGTGTAGAGGGCTGCTGCAGTGGGTATAGCACAGCATCTAGCCCCAAGCATCTAGGCACAGCATCTAGGCCCAACTTTAATAATAATAATGTAATAATAATAATAAGTTGGGGCCTCTCTGAGCAGCTGGAGCCTCTCTGAGCAACAGGCCCCTCTCACTGTCCCTCTCTATCACCTCTGTGGCGTGTGTGCGTGTGTGTGGCTTTGCTTGGTGGGGGGTCTGGCGCAGCGGCTCTCTGTGTCTCTCTCCTGCTCCTAGGCCCAAGTTGAGCCCGTCTGAGCACAAGCACTCATCCCAGGCCTCTCCGGCCCGTCCGATCACAGTAGCTAGTAGGCCTCTCCACAAGGCCTTAGCTTAATAATGTGTGTGTGTTTGGGGGGGGGGGGGGGGGAGACGCTCAGGGATTAGGTGAGAATTCTAGATTAATTTTGGCCTCGGGGACATAGCCGCCACCCCGTCTTGCTGTGACCTTGCGTGGGAGATGAGATAATGAGTTGGCTAAGGAGCCAGGAGAAATAAAGTATATTGAATCCGCAGCTAAGCGTGACATATTTCCATCACATCTGACTCTTGACTTAAGCGGGTTTTCACTCTTGGCCCCTTAGTGGCAGTATGGGAGAATGACAGTCTGTTACATTTTCCATCACATCGACTCTTGACTTAGCGGGTTTTCACTCTTGGCCTTAGTGGCAGTATGGGAGAATGACAGTCTGTTACATTTTTCCATCACATCTGAGTCTTGAGTTAAGCGCTTTTTCAGTCTTGGCCTTAGTGGCAGTATGGGAGAATGACAGTCTGTTACATTTTCCATCACATCACATCACGAGTCTTGAGTTGGCGGCATTTTTTTCAGTCTTGGCCCTTAGTGGCAGTATGGGAGAATGACAGTCTGTTACATGTTTCATCACATATGACTCTTGAGTTAAGCGCCTGGAGGTTTGCTAGGGCGGAATCATATCTGAACCCCCAGGGGTATACCATGGGTTTGAGACCGGCTCTGCTTAAGGCTTTAACCCTTGCAGGGTTAGCTTAAGTGGGGCACAGTGCACCAGTACTTGCTCGGTGCTTAAGCCTGGTTGTCCGTGTAGGGGGGGTGGTACCCAGAGTGTTTGCCACTTTGTGTTCTTGGGCTTAGCATAGAGGGTGTTAGCTAGTTTGATGGCGTGTTTAATTTGGGTTAAGTTTAGTGGAGTAGGATACAGGGTAATGCTCCCAGGCTCACACACTGCAGCGCGGGGGACAGAGAGGAGTCTTTGGAGCCTCTGTGAGCCTCAGCTGCAGCCTGTGTGAGAACATGCACTGTCTCCTAGGCCTCTCTGTGCCTCTCAAAGCGTCAGGGGGTCAAACCAGAGGTCCAAGCTGTAGCTAGTAGGCCTCTGACAAGGCCTCTCGGCCTAAGTTTGAGCCTCTGTGAGTAGCTGCAGCCCGTGTGAGCACAAGCACTCTTCCCCAAGCCTCTCCAAGCATCAGGGGTCAGGATCAGAGGGTCAGCAGTAGCTAGTGGGCCTCTCACAGGCCTCAGCCTAAGCTGGAGGATTGGGTTGATTGTAAATGGTTTTTTGGGAGGAACAAGGATCTAGGTTGTGCTAGCTGTGGAAAGGGGGGGGAAGAGGTTGGGCCTCTGTTGGGTGTGATTAGTGGGTTTAAGTTTAGATGTAGGATACAGGAGTAATGCTCCCAGGCTCACACACACGCGGGGGACAGAGAGGGTCTTTGGAGCCCTCTGTGCCCAGGCAGCTGGGGCCTGGGTGGGTGTGTGTGTGTGTGTGTAGGGGTGCTGCAGTGGGTAGCACAGCATCTAGGCCCAAGCATCTAGGCATCTAGGCCCAAGTTGGGGCCTCTCTGAGCAGCTGGAGCCCTCTCTGAGCAACAGGCCCCTCTCTCTGTCCTCTCTCTATCACCTGCTGTGGCGTGTGTGCGTGTGTGTGGCTGTGCTTGGTGGGGGTCTAGCGCAGCTCTCTGTGTCTCTCCCCTGCTCCTAGGCCCAAGTTGGGCAGGTCTGAGCACAAGCACTCATCCCCAGGCCTCTCGGCCCGTCCGATCCTGGTAGCTAGTGGGCCTCTCACAAGGCCAAGCAAGCTTAAACTAATGTGTGGGGGGGGGAGGGGGAGACGCCTCAGGATGGGGTGAGATTCTGGATTAATTTTGGCGCTCAGGCCTTGGCCGCCCCCCGTCTCGCTGTGACCTTGAGATGAGGAGCGTTGGCTAGTAGAGGCCAGAATCGTATGTGAATCCGCCAGCTAAGTGACATGTTCATCATCATCGACTCTTGACTTAGGCGGGTTTTCTCTTGGCCTTAGTGGCAGGTATGGGAGAATGACAGTCTGTTACATTTTTCCATCCTGTCCGACTCTTGACTTAGCGGGTTTCCTCTTGGCCCTTAGTGGCAGTATGGGAGAATGACAGTCTGTTACATTTTCCATCACATCAGACTCTTGACTTAGCGGGTTTTCTCTTGGCCCCTTAGTGGCGTATGGGGAGAATGACAGTCTGTTACATTTTTCCATCACATACGAGTCTTGACTTAGCGGGTTTTTCACTCTTGGCCCTTAGTGGCAGTATGGGATGAATGTCAGTTGCTTTCATTTATGACTCTTGAGTTCTTTCAGTCTTGGCCTTAGTGGCAGTATGGGAATGACAGTCTGTTACATTTTCCATCACATCTGAGTCTTAGAGTTGGCAGCTTTTCAGTCTTGGCCTTGGTAGCGGTATGGGAGAATGACGGTCTGTTACATGTTCATCACATATGACTTTCTTGAGTTAAGCGCCTGGGTTTGCTAGAGGCAGTATGGGAGAATCATATCTGACATGTTCAGGTATACCATGACTTAGGGTTTGAATTTTTTAGGGCTCTGCTTCAAGGCTTTAACCACTGGGGTTGGCTTAAGTGGGGCACAGTGCACCAGTACTTATCAGTGCTTTAAGCCAATTTTGTCCGTGGGGGGGGTGGTACCCAGAGGGGGGGGGTGTTTTGCCACTTTGTGTTCTTGGGCTTAGCGCAGAGAGGTGTTAGCTAGTTTGATTAGCGTGTTTAATTTGGGTTAAGTTTAGTGGAGTGGGACACAGGGGTAATGCTCCCAGGCTCACACACCCACTGTAGCAGGGGACAGAGAGGGAGTCTTTGGAGCACTCTGTGAGGCAGCTGCAGCCTGTGTGTGAAAGCATGCATCTTGTCTCCTAGGCCTCTCTGTTGTGCCTCTCTCAAGCGCGTCCAGGGGATTGGAAACCAGAGGTCAAGCTGTAGCTAGTAGGCTCCTGGCAGGAGAAGCCTCAAAACCTAAATTTTGGGCCTCTGTGAGTAACACACAGCCCGTGTGAGCACAAGCACTCCTTTCCCACAAGCCTCTCCCAAGCATCAGGGGGTCAAGTCCAGAGGTCAGCAGTAGCTAGTAGGCCTCTCCACAAGGGCCTCAAGCCTAAGATGGAGGATTGGGTTGGGTGTAAGGTAATTTTTGGGAGAACAGAGTCTAGGTTGTGCTAGCTGTGGAAAAGGGGATAGGGAAGGAGGTTGGGCCTCTGTTAGGTGTGATTAGTGGGGTTAAGTTTAGATGTAGGATACAGGGTAATGCTCCCAGGCTCACACACCTTGTGCGCAGGGGACAGAGAGGAGTCTTTGGAGCCTCTGTGAGCAGCTGGGGCCTGTGGGTGGGTGTGTGTGTGTGTGTAGGGGGTGCTGCAGTGGGTATAGCACAGCATCTAGGCCCAAGCATCTAGGCACAGCATCTAGGCCCAACTTTAATAATAATAATGTAATAATAATAATAAGTTGGGGCCTCTCTGAGCAGCTGGAGCCTCTCTGAGCAACAGGCCCTCTCTCTGTCCCTCTCTATCACCTGCTTGGTGGCGTGTGTGTGTGTGTGTGGCTGTGCTTGGTGGGGGGTCTAGCGCAGCTCTCTGTGTCTCTCCCTGCTCCTAGGCCCAAGTTGAGCCGTCTGAGCACAAGCACTCATCCCCAGGCCTCTCCCGGCCCGTCCGATCACAGTAGCTAGTAGGCCTCTCACAAGGCCTTAGCTTAAGCTAATGTGTGTGTGTTTGGGGCTCAGAGATTGGGTGAGATTCTAGATTAATTTTGGGCTCGGCCGCCACCCCTAGCTGTGACCTTGCCGAGGAGACCCCGATTGGCTAGAGCCAGAATGGTATGTGACCTTAGCGTGACATGTTCATCACATCGATAAAGCGGGTTTTCCTCTTGGCTAGGGCAGTATGGGAGAATGACAGTCTGTTACATTTTATGTGAATCTTAGCGGCTTTTCACTCTTGGCCTTAGTGGCGTGACATGTTACATTTTCATCACATCGACTCTTGACTTAGCGGGTTTTCACTCTTGGCCTTAGTGGCAGTATGGGAGAATGACAGTCTGTTATTTTCCATTTTCTCTTGACTTAGCGGTTTTTCACTCTTGGCCTTAGTGGCAGTATGGGAGAATGACAGTCTGTTACATTTTCCATCACACACGGGTTTTCACTCTTGGCCCCTTAGTGGCAGTATGGGAGAATGACAGTCTGTTTTTTTCAGTCTTGGCCCCTTAGTGGCGGTATGGGAGAATGACAGTCTGTTACATTTTCCATCACATCGAGTCTTGAGTTAGCGGGTTTTCAGTCTTGGCCTTAGTGGCAGTATGGGAGAATGACAGTCTGTTACATGTTCATCACATATGACTCTTGAGTTGGCGCCTGGAGGTTTGCTAGGGCGGAATCATATCTGAACCCATAGGTATACCATGGGTTTGAGATTTTTTTGACTCTGCTTAAGGCTTTAACCCTTGCGGAGGTTAGCTTAAGTGGGGCACAGTGCACCAGTACTTATCGGTGCTTAAGCCTGGTTGTCCGTGGGGGGTGGTACCCAGGGGGGGTGTTTGCCACTTTGTGTTGCGGGCTTAGCATAGGGTGTTAGCTAGTTTGATTAAGCGTGTTTAATTTGGGTTAAGTTTAGTGGAGTAGGATACAGGGGTAATGCTCCCAGGCTCACCCCTGCTGTGGCCTTGGGGGGGACAGAGCTCTTCTTGAGACCTCTTTGGAGCCTCTGTGAGTCAGGGGGGGTCAAACCTGGGGCCTGTGGGTGGGTGTGTGTGTGTGTGTGGGCACAAACACTTTCTTCCCAAGCCTGCAGTGGGTATAGCACAGCATCTAGGCCCAAGCATCTATTTTTTGGGGCAGTCTGGGTTGTGCAGCATCTAGGCCCAACTTTAATAATAAGTTTAATGTAATAATAATAATAAGTTGGGGCCTCTGTGAGCAGGGGCCTGGAGCCTCTCTGAGCAACAGGCCCCTCTCTCTGTCCCTCTAATAATAATCACCTGCCTCTCTGAGCAAGCAGGTGTGTGCGTGTGTGTGGCTGTGCTTGGTGGTGGGGGTCTAAGCGCGGCTCTCTGTGTCTCTCCCTGCTCCCTAGGCCCCAAGTTGAGCCCGTCTGAGCACAAGCACTCATCCCAGGCCTCTCCCGGCCCGTCCGATCACAGTAGCTAGTAGGCCTCTCACAAGGCCTTAGCTTAAGCTAATGTGTGTGTGTGTTTGGGGGAGAGCTCAGGATTGGGTGAGATTCTAGATTAATTTTGGCTCTCGGGGCCTTAGCGCCGCCACCCCGTCCTAGCTGTGACCTTGCGTCGGCGGATAGAGGTTAGCTAGGAGCCCGATTTAGCTAGAACCATGTTCATCACATACGAATCTTATGTGAATCGCAGCTAAGAATGACATGTTCATCACATCACACGACTCTTGACTTAGCGGTTTTTTCACTCTTGGCCTTAGTGGCAGTATGGGAGAATGACAGTCTGTTACATTTTCCATCACATCACGACTCTTGACTTAGCGGCTTTTTCACTCTTGGCCTTAGTGGCAGTATGGGAGAATGACAGTCTGTTACATTTTCCATCACATACGACTCTTGACTTAAGCGGGTTTTCAGTCTTGGCCTTAGTGGCAGTATGGGAGAATGACAGTCTGTTACATGTTCATCACATATGACTCTTGAGTTAGCGCCTGGAGGTTTGCTAGGGCGAATCATATCTGAACCCTTGGGTATACCATGGGTTTGAGATTTTTTAGGCTCTGCTTAAGGCTTTAACCCTTGGAGGTTAGCTTAAGTGGGGCACAGTGCACCAGTACTTATGGGTGCTTAAGCCTGGTTGTCCGTGGGGGGTGGTACCCAGAGGGGGTGTGTTTGCCACTTTGTGTGTTGCGGGCTTAGCATAGAGGGTGTTAGCTAGTTTGATTAAGCGTGTTTAATTTGGGTTAAGTTTAGTGGAGTAGGATACAGGGGTAATGCTCCCAGGCTCCCTACAGCGCCCAGGGGACAGAGAGGAGTCTTTGGAGCCTCTGTGAGCAGCTGCAGCCTGTGTGAGAACATGCACTGTCTCCTAGGCCTCTCTGTGCCTCTCCAAAGCGTCAGGGGTCAAACCAGAGGTCAAGCTGTAGCTAGTAGGCCTCTGACAAGGCCTCGGCCTAAGTTTGGGCCTCTGTGAGTAGCTGCAGCCCGTGTGAGCACAAGCACTCTTCCCCAAGCCTCTCCAAGCATCAGGGGGTCAAGTCAGGGGTCAGCAGTAGCTAGTAGGCCTCTCACAAGGCCTCAGCCTAAGCTGGAGGATTGGGTTAGATTGTAAATTAATTTTGGGAGAACAGAGTCTAGGTTGTGCTAGCTGTGGAAAGGGGATAGGGAAGAGGTTGGGCCTCTGTTAGGTGTATTAATTGGGGTTAAGTTTAGATGTAGGATACAGGGTAATGCTCCCAGGCTCACACACTGCTTGTGGCGCGGGGGGACAGAGAGGAGTCTTTGGAGCCTCTGTGATCAGCTGGGGCCTGTGGGTGGGTGTGTGTGTGTGTGTAGGGGTGCTGCAGTGGGTATAGCTTTGCATCTAGGCCCAAGCATCTAGGCACAGCATCTAGGCCCAACTTTAATAATAATAATGTAATAATAATAATAAGTTGGGGCCTCTCTGAGCAGCTGGAGCCTCTCTGAGCAACAGGCCCCTCTCTCTGTCCCTCTCTATCACCTGCGCGCGCGTGTGTGCGTGTGTGTGGCTGTGCTTGGTGGGGGGGGGGTCGCAGCTCTCTGTGTCTCTCCCTGCTCCTAGGCCCAAGTTGAGCCCGTCTGAGCACAAGCACTCATCCCCGGCCTCTCCCGGCCCGTCCGATCACAGTAGCTAGTAGGCCTCTCACAAGGCCTTAGCTTAAGCTAATGTGTGTGTGTTTGGGGGGGGGGGGGGGTTGCGCTCAGGATTGGGTGAGATTCTAGATTAATTTTGGGCTCGGACCATAGCGCCGCCACCCCGTCTCGCTGTGACCTTGCGTCGCGGAGATAGGCGGTTGGCTAGGGCCAGAATCGTATGTGAATCCGCAGCTAGCGTGACATGTTCATCACATACGACTCTTGACTTAGCGGGTTTTCACTCTTGGCCCCTTAGTGGCAGTATGGGAGAATGACAGTCTGTTACATTTTCCATCACATACGACTCTTGACTTAGCGGCTTTTCACTCTTGGCCCTTAGTGGCAGTATGGGAGAATGACAGTCTGTTACATTTTCCATCACATCACGACTCTTGACTTAGCGGGTTTTCACTCTTGGCCTTAGTGGCAGTATGGGAGAATGACAGTCTGTTACATTTTCCATCACATACGACTCTTGACTTAGCGGGTTTTTCACTCTTGGCCTTGGTGGCAGTATGGGGGAATGACAGTCTGACAGTTTTCACTCTTGGCCCCTTAGTGGCAGTATGGGAGAATGACAGTCTGTTACATGTTCATCACATATGACTCTTGAGTTAGCGCCCTGGAGGTTTGCTAGGGCGGAATCATATCTGAACCCATAGGTATACCATGGGTTTGAGATTTTTCGGCTCTGCTTAAGGCTTTAACCCTTGCGAGGTTAGCTTAAGTGGGGCACAGTGCACCAGTACTTATCGGTGCTTAAGCCTGGTTGTCCGTGGGGGTGGTACCCAGAGGGGGTGTTTGCCACTTTGTGTTGCGGGCTTAGCATAGAGGGTGTTAGCTAGTTTGATTAGCGTGTTTAATTTGGGTTAAGTTTAGTGGAGTAGGATACAGGGTAATGCTCCCAGGCTCACACCTGCAGGGGGGGGACAGAGAGGGAGTCTTTGGAGCCTCTGTGAGCAGCTGGGGCCTGTGGGTGGGTGTGTGTGTGTGTAGGGGGTGCTGCAGTGGGTATAGCACAGCATCTAGGCCCAAGCATCTAGGCACAGCATCTAGGCCCAACTTTAATAATAATAATGTAATAATAATAATAAGTTGGGGCCTCTATGAGCAGCTGGAGCCTCTCTGAGCAACAGGCCCCTCTCTCTGTCCCTCTCTATCACCTCTTGGCGTGCGTGTGTGTGTGTGTGGCTGTGCTTGGTGGGGGGGTCTGCGGCAGCTCTCTGTGTCTCTCCCTGCTCCTAGGCCCAAGTTGAGCCCGTCTGAGCACAAGCACTCATCCCAGGCCTCTCCCGGCCCGTCGATCACAGTAGCTAGTAGGCCTCTCACAAGGCCTTAGCTTAAGCTAATGTGTGTGTGTTTGGGGGGGAGGGCGCTCAGGATTGGGTGAATTCTAGATTAATTTTGGCAGCTCGGACATAGCGCCCGCCACCCCGTCTCGCTGTGACCTTTGCGTCGCGGAGAGAGGCGGTTGGCTAGGGGCCAGAATCGTATGTGAATCCGCAGCTAGTGACATGTTCATCACATACGACTCTTGACTTAGCGGGTTTTCACTCTTGGCCCCTTAGTGGCAGTATGGGAGAATGTCAGTCTGTTACATTTTTCCATCACATACGACTCTTGACTTAGCGGGTTTTCACTCTTGGCCTTAGTGGCAGTATGGGAGAATGACAGTCTGTTACATTTTCCATCACACACGACTCTTGACTTAGCGGGTTTTCACTCTTGGCCTTAGTGGCAGTATGGGAGAATGACAGTCTGTTACATTTTCCATCACATCGACTCTTGACTTAGCGGGTTTTCACTCTTGGCCTTAGTGGCAGTATGGGAGAATGACAGTCTGTTGACAGTCTGTTAGTTATGCTTTTCATCAGTGGCATATGACTCTTATTTCATCACATTACTCTTGAGTTTAAGGCCTGGAGGTTTGCTAGGGCGGAATCATATCTGAACCCGCGGAGGTATACCATGGGTTTGAGATTTTTCCGGCTCTGCTTAAGGCTTTAACCCTTGCTTGAGAGGTTAGCTTAAGTGGGGCACAGTGCACCAGTACTTATGGGGTGCTTAAGCCTGGTTGTCCGTGGGGGTGGTACCCAGAGGGAGGTGTTTGCCACTTTGTGTTGCTTGAGGGCTTAGCATAGGGGTGTTAGCTAGTTTGATTAAGCGTGTTTAATTTGGGTTAAGTTTAGTGGAGTAGGATACAGGGTAATGCTCCCAGGCTCACACACTGCCAGCCGGCAGGGGACAGAGAGGAGTCTTTGGAGCCTCTGTGAGCCAGCTGGGGCCTGTGGGTGGGTGTGTGTGTGTGTGTAGGGGTGCTGCAGTGGGTATAGCACAGCATCTAGGCCCAAGCATCTAGGCACAGCATCTAGGCCCAACTTTAATAATAATAATGTAATAATAATAATAAGTTGGGGCCTCTCTGAGCAGCTGGAGCCTCTCTGAGCAACAGGCCCCTCTCTCTGTCCCTCTCTATCACCTGCGCTGGCGTGTGTGCGTGTGTGTGGCTGTGCTTGGTGGGGGGTCTGGCGCCAGCTCTCTGTGTCTCTCCCTGCTCCCTAGGCCCAAGTTGAGCCCGTCTGAGCACAAGCACTCATCCCAGGCCTCTCCCGGCCCGTCCGATCACAGTAGCTAGTAGGCCTCTCACAAGGCCTTGGCTTAAGCTAATGTGTGTGTGTGGGGGGGGGGGGGGGGGCGCTCAGGATTGGGTGAGATTCTAGATTAATTTTTGGCCGCTCGGGCCTGCTTGCCGCCACCCCGTCTCGCTGTGACCTTGCGTCGCGGAGGAGATAGGCGGTTTAGCTAGGCCATTATGTGCCAGAATGACATGTTCATCACATGACTCTTGAATCCGCAGCTAGCGTGACATGTTACATTTTCATCACATCACGACTCTTGACTTAAGCGGGTTTCACTCTTGGCCCCTTAGTGGCAGTATGGGAGAATGACAGTCTGTTACATTTTTTCCATCACATCACGACTCTTGACTTAGCGGGTTTTCACTCTTGGCCTTAGTGGCAGTATGGGAGAATGACAGTCTGTTACATTTTCCATCACATTCTTTCCAGCTTTTTCAGTCTTGGCCTTAGTGGCAGTATGGGAGAATGACAGTCTGTTACATTTTCCATCACATCACGAGTCTTGAGTTAAGCGCTTTTTCAGTCTTGGCCTTAGTGGCAGTATGGGAGAATGACAGTCTGTTACATGTTCATCACATATGACTCTTGAGTTAGCGCCTGGAGGTTTGCTAGGGCGGAATCATATCTGAACCCATGGGTATACCATGGGTTTGAGATTTTTCGGCTCTGCTTAAGGCTTTAACCCTTGCGGGGTTAGCTCAAGTGGGGCACAGTGCACCAGTACTTATCGGTGCTTAAAGCCTGGTTGTCGTGGGGGTGGTACCCAGGGGGGGGTGTTTGCCACTTTGTGTTCGGGCTTAGCATAGAGGGTGTTAGCTAGTTTGATTAAGCGTGTTTAATTTGGGTTAAGTTTAGTGGAGTAGGATACAGGGTAATGCTCCCAGGCTCACACACCTGCAGCGCAGGGGACAGAGAGGAGTCTTTGGAGCCTCTGTGAGCTCAGCTGCAGCCTGTGTGAGAACATGCACTGTCTCCCTAGGCCTCTCTGTGCCTCTCCAAGCGTCAGGGGTCAAACCAGAGGTCAAGCTGTAGCTAGTAGGCCTCTGACAAGGCCCTCGGCCCCTAAGTTTGGGCCTCTGTGAGTAGCTGCAGCCCGTGTGAGCACAAGCACTCTTCCCCAAGCCTCTCCAAGCATCGGGGGTCAAGAGTCAGAGGTCAGCAGTAGCTAGTAGGCCTCTCCAGGGGCCTCAGCCTAAGCTGGAGGATTGGGTTAGATTGTAAATTAATTTTTGGGAGAACAGAGTCTGGGTTGTGCTAGCTGTGGGAAAGGGGATAGGGAAGAGGTTGGGCCTCTGTTAGGTGTATTAGTGGGGTTAAGTTTAGATGTAGGATACAGGGTAATGCTCCCAGGCTCACACACTGCAGCGCAGGGGACAGAGAGGAGTCTTTGGAGCCTCTGTGAGGCAGCTGGGGCCTGTGGGTGGTGTGTGTGTGTGTGTAGGGGTGCTGCAGTGGGTATAGCACAGCATCTAGGCCCAAGCATCTAGGCACAGCATCTAGGCCCAACTTTAATAATAATAATGTAATAATAATAATAAGTTGGGGCCTCTCTGAGCAGCTGGAGCCTCTCTGAGCAACAGGCCCCTCTCTCTGTCCCCTCTCTATCACCTCTTGGCGCGTGTGTGCGTGTGTGTGGCTGTGCTTGGTGGGGGTCTAGGCTTGGCTCTCTGTGTCTCTCCCTGCTCCTAGGCCCAAGTTGAGCCCGTCTGAGCACAAGCACTCATCCCAGGCCTCTCGGCCCGTCGATCACAGTAGCTAGTAGGCCTCTCACAAGGCCTTAGCTTAAGCTTAATAATGTGTGTGTGTTTGAGAGGAGGGGAGGGGGGGGAGCTCAGGATTGGGTGAGATTCTAGATTAATTTTTGGCGGCTCGGACCAAAGCGCCCGCCACCCCGTCTCGCTGTGACCGCTGTGTCCTTGGAGAAGATAAAGCGGTTGGCTAGGGCCAGAATCGTATGTGAATCCGCAGCTAAGCGTGACATGTTCATCACATCACGACTCTTGACTTAGCGGGTTTCACTCTTGGCCTTAGTGGCAGTATGGGAGAATGACAGTCTGTTACATTTTCCATCACATCACGACTCTTGACTTAGCGACTTTTCACTCTTGGCCCCTTAGTGGCGGTATGGGAGAATGACAGTCTGTTACATTTTCCATCACATCACGACTCTTGACTTAGCGGGTTTTCACTCTTGGCCTTAGTGGCAGTATGGGAGAATGACAGTCTGTTACATGTTCATCACATATGACTCTTGAGTTAGCGCCTGGAGGTTTGCTGGGGCGAATCATACTCTGAACCACTTAGGTATACCATGGGTTTGAGATTTTTTTCGGCTCTGCTTAAGGCTTTAACCCTTGCGAGGTTAGCTCAAGTGGGGCACAGTGCACCAGTACTTACTCGGTGCTTAAGCCTGGTTGTCGTGGGGGGGTGGTACCCAGAGGGGGTGTTTGCCACTTTGTGTTCTTGAGGGCTTAGCATAGGGGTGTTAGCTAGTTTGATTAAGCGTGTTTAATTTGGGTTAAGTTTGGTGGGGTAGGATACAGGAGGTAATGCTCCCAGGCTCACACACTGCATGGCAGGGGACAGAAGGAGGAGTCTTTGGAGCCTCTGTGAGCAGGGGGGCCTGTGGGTGGGGTGTGTGTGTGTGTAGGGGTGCTGCAGTGGGTATAGCACAGCATCTAGGCCCAAGCATCTAGGCACAGCATCTAGGCCCAACTTTAGCTAATAATAATGTAATAATAATAATAAGTTGGGGCCTCTATGAGCAGCTGGAGCCTCTCCTGAGCAACAGGCCCTCTCTCTGTCCCTCTAATATCACCACCTGCTTGGCGTGTGTGGCGTGTGTGTGGCTGTGCTTGGTGGGGGGGGTCTAAGCGCAGCTCTCTGTGTCTCTCCCCTGCTCCTAAACCCAAGTTGAGCCGTCTGAGCACAACACTCATCCCCAGGCCTCTCCCGGCCCGATCGATCACAATGCTAGTGAGCCTCTCACAAGGGCCTTACAGCCCAGCTAATGTGTGTGTGTGTTTAGGGGGAGGGCTCAGGGTGGGTGAGATTCTAGATTAATTTGGCCAGCTCGGGCCTTAGCGCCGCCCACCCCATCTCGCTGTGACCTTGCGTGTGAGATGAAGCCGGTTGTAGGAGCCAGGAAGCTCGTATGTGAATCCGCAGCTGGCGTGACATGTTTCATCACATCTGACTCTTGACTTCAAAAGCGAGTTTTCACTCTTAGCCCCTTAGTGGCGAGGTATGGGAGAATGACAGTCTGTTACATTTTCCATCACACTCCTCGACTCTTGACTTAACAGCTTGCCTTTCACTCTTGGCCCCTTAGTGGCAGTATGGGAGAATGACAGTCTGTTACATTTTTCCATCACATCGACTCTTGACTTAAGCGGGTTTCACTCTTGGCCCCTCTAGTGGCAGTATGGGAGAATGACAGTCTGTTACATTTTCCATCACACTCTGACTCTTGACTTAGCGGGTTTTCACTCTTGTATATGGTGGCAGTATGGGGAGAATGACAGTCCTGTTACATTTCCATCACATCTGACTCTTATTAGCGCTGGAGAGAGTTTGCTAGGGCGAGGAATCATATCTGAACC
>NW_025962231.1:0-21066 GCF_017589495.1 Alosa alosa
ACATTTTCCATCACATCACGACTCTTGACTTAGCGGGTTTTCACTCTTGGCCCCTTAGTGGCAGTATGGGAGAATGACAGTCTGTTACATTTTCCATCACACGACTCTTGACTTAGCGGTTTTCCTCTTGGCCCCTTAGTGGCAGTATGGGAGAATGACAGTCTGTTACATTTTTCCATCACATACGACTCTTGACTTAGCGGGTTTTCACTCTTGGCCCCTTAGTGGCAGTATGGGAGAATGACAGTCTGTTACATGTTCATCACATATGACTCTTGAGTTAGCGCCTGGAGGGTTTGCTAGGGCGGAATCATATCTGAACCCTTGGGTATACCATGGGTTTGAGATTTTTTAGGCTCTGCTTAAGGCTTTAACCCTTGCGAGGTTAGCTTAAGTGGGGCACAGTGCACCAGTACTTATCGGTGCTTAAGCCTGGTTGTCGTGGGGGGTGGTACCCAGGGGGGTGTTTGCCACTTTGTGTTGCGGGCTTAGCATAGAGGGTGTTAGCTAGTTTGATTAGCGTGTTTAATTTGGGTTAAGTTTAGTGGAGTAGGATACAGGGTAATGCTCCCAGGCTCACACCTGCAGCGCGGGGACAGAGAGGAGTCTTTGGAGCCTCTGTGAATCAGCTGGGGCCTGTGGGTGGGTGTGTGTGTGTGTAGGGGTGCTGCAGTGGGTATAGCACAGCATCTAGGCCCAAGCATCTAGGCACAGCATCTAGGCCCAACTTTTAATAATAATGTAATAATAATAATAAGTTGGGGCCTCTCTGAGCAGCTGGAGCCTCTCTGAGCAACAGGCCCCTCTCTCTGTCCCTCTCTATCACCTGCTTGGCGTGTGTGCGTGTGTGTGGCTGTGCTTGGTGGGGGTCTGGCGCAGCTCTCTGTGTCTCTCCCTGCTCCTAGGCCCAAGTTGAGCCCGTCTGAGCACAAGCACTCATCCCAGGCCTCTCCCGGCCCGTCCGATCACAGTAGCTAGTAGGCCTCTCACAAGGCCTTAGCTTAAGCTAATGTGTGTGTGTTTTCAGGGGGAGGGGGGGCGCTCAGGATTGGGTGAGATTCTAGATTAATTTTGGCGCTCGGACGCCGCGCCGCCACCCCGTCTCGCTGTGACCTTGCGTCAGCGGAGATAAGCCGGTTGGCTAGGAGCCAGAATCGTATGTGAATCCGCAGCTAAGCGTGACATGTTCATCACACGACTCTTGACTTAGCGGGTTTTCACTCTTGGCCCCTTAGTGGCAGTATGGGAGAATGACAGTCTGTTACATTTTCCATCACATCGACTCTTGACTTAGCAGTATGGGAGAATGACAGTCTGTTACATTTTTCACTCTTGGCCCCTTGAGTTAGACTCTTGGCGGGTTTCACTCTTGGTATGGGAGAATGACAGTCTGTTACATTTTTTCCATCACATCACGACTCTTGACTTAGCGGCTTTTTCACTCTTGGCCCCTTAGTGGCAGTATGGGAGAATGACAGTCTGTTACATGTTCATCACATATGACTCTTGAGTTAAGCGCCTGGAGGTTTGCTAGGGCGGAATCATATACGAACCATAGGTATACCATGGGTTTGAGATTTTTCGGCTCTGCTTAAGGCTTTAACCCAGGGTGGGGTGTTTGCCACTTTGGGGCACAGTGCACCAGCATAGAGGGTGTTAAGTTTGGTTGCTTTCCGTGCGAGTGGTACTTAAAGAGGGGGCACAGTGCCACTTGTGTGGTGCTTAAGCCTGGTTGTAGCAGGGGGTGGAAGCGTGTTTAATTTGGGTTAAGTTTAGTGGAGTAGGATACAGGGGTAATGCTCCCAGGCTCACACCCTGTGGCGCAGGGGACAGAGAGGAGTCTTTGGAGCCTCTGTGAGATCAGCTGGGGCCTTTGTGAGAACATGCACTGTCTCCTAGGCCTCTCTGTGCCTCTCAAAGCGTCAGGGGGTCAAACCAGAGGTCAAGCTGTAGCTAGTAGGCCTCTGACAAGGCCCTCGGCCTAAGTTTGGAGCCTCTGTGAGTAGCTGCAGCCCGTGTGAGCACAAGCACTCTTCCCCAAGCCTCTCCAAGCATCAGGGGTCAAGTCAGAGGTCAGCAGTAGCTAGTAGGCCTCTCACAAGGCCTCAGCCTAAGCTGGAGGATTGGGTTAGATTGTAAATTAATTTTTGGGAGAACAGAGTCTAGGTTGTGCTAGCTGTGGAAAAGGGGATAGGGAAGAGGTTGGGCCTCTGTTAGGTGTATTAATTGGGGTTAAGTTTAGATGTAGGATACAGGGTAATGCTCCCAGGCTCACACCGCTGTCTTGGGGGACAGAGAGGAGTCTTTGGAGCCTCTGTGATCAGCTGGGGCCTGTGGGTGGGTGTGTGTGTGTGTAGGGGTGCTGCAGTGGGTATAGCACAGCATCTAGGCCCAAGCATCTAGGCACAGCATCTAGGCCCAACTTTAATAATAATAATGTAATAATAATAATAAGTTGGGGCCTCTCTGAGCAGCTGGAGCCTCTCTGAGCAACAGGCCCCTCTCTCTGTCCCTCTCTATCACCTGCGCGCGCGTGTGTGCGTGTGTGTGGCTGTGCTTGGTGGGGGGGGGTCTAGCGCAGCTCTCTGTGTCTCTCCCTGCTCCTAGGCCCAAGTTGAGCCCGTCTGAGCACAAGCACTCATCCCCAGGCCTCTCGGCCCGTCCGATCACAGTAGCTAGTAGGCCTCTCACAAGGCCTTAGCTTAAGCTAATGTGTGTGTGTTTTTGGGGGGGGGAGCTCAGGATTGGGTGAGATTCTAGATTAATTTTGGCAGCTCGGGCCTTAGCGCCGCCACCCCGTCTCGCTGTGACCTTGCGTGTGCGGAGATAGGCGGTTAGCTAGGAGCCAGAATCGTATGTGAATCCGCAGCTAAGCGTGACATGTTCATCACATCGACTCTTGACTTAGCGGGTTTTCACTCTTGGCCTTAGTGGCAGTATGGGAGAATGACAGTCTGTTACATTTTCCATCACATACGACTCTTGACTTAGCGGCTTTTCACTCTTGGCCCCTTAGTGGCAGTATGGGAGAATGACAGTCTGTTACATTTTCCATCACATCACGACTCTTGACTTAGCGGGTTTCACTCTTGGCCCCTTAGTGGCAGTATGGGAGAATGACAGTCTGTTACATTTTCCATTCGACTCTTGACTTGGTTTTCACTCTTGGCCCCTTAGTGGCAGTATGGGAGAATGACAGTCTGTTACATTTTCCATCACATATGACTCTTGAGTTAAGCGGGCTCTTGGCCTTAGTGGCAGTATGGGAGAATGACAGTCTGTTACATGTTCATCACATATGACTCTTGAGTTAGCGCCTGGAGGTTTGCTAGGGCGGAATCATATCTGAACCCTTAGGTATACCATGGGTTTGAGATTTTTTGGCTCTGCTTAAGGCTTTAACCCTTGCGAGGTTAGCTTAAGTGGGGCACAGTGCACCAGTACTTATCGGTGCTTAAGCCTGGTTGTCCGTGGGGGGTGGTACCCAAGGGGGTGTTTGCCACTTTGTGTTGCGGGCTTAGCATAGAGGGTGTTAGCTAGTTTGATTAAGCGTGTTTAATTTGGGTTAAGTTTAGTGGAGTAGGATACAGGGTAATGCTCCCAGGCTCACACCTGGCGCAGGGGACAGAGAGGAGTCTTTGGAGCCTCTGTGAAATCAGCTGGGGCCTGTGGGTGGGTGTGTGTGTGTGTAGGGGTGCTGCAGTGGGTATAGCACAGCATCTAGGCCCAAGCATCTAGGCACAGCATCTAGGCCCAACTTTAATAATAATAATGTAATAATAATAATAAGTTGGGGCCTCTCTGAGCAGCTGGAGCCTCTCTGAGCAACAGGCCCCTCTCTCTGTCCCTCTCTATCACCTCTTGTGGCGTGTGTGCGTGTGTGTGGCTGTGCTTGGTGGGGGGTCTGGCGCAGCTCTCTGTGTCTCTCCCTGCTCCTAGGCCCAAGTTGAGCCGTCTGAGCACAAGCACTCATCCCCAGGCCTCTCCCGGCCCGTCCGATCACAGTAGCTAGTAGGCCTCTCACAAGGCCTTAGCTTAAGCTAATGTGTGTGTGTTTGGGGGGGAGGGGCGCTCAGGATTGGGTGAGATTCTAGATTAATTTTGGCGCTCGGGGCCTTAGCGCCGCCACCCCGTCTCGCTGTGACCTTGCGTCGCGCGGATAGGGCCGGTTGGCTAGGGCCAGAATCACATTATGTGAATCCGCCTTAGTGGCTAAGCGTGACATGTTCATCACATCCTCGACTCTTGACTTAGCGGGTTTTCACTCTTGGCCCCTTAGTGGCAGTATGGGAGAATGACAGTCTGTTACATTTTCCATCACATCACTCGACTCTTGACTTAGCGGCTTTTTCACTCTTGGCCCCTTAGTGGCAGTATGGGAGAATGACAGTCTGTTACATTTTCCATCACATACGACTCTTGACTTAGCGGGTTTTCACTCTTGGCCCCTTAGTGGCAGTATGGGAGAATGACAGTCTGTTACATGTTCATCACATATGACTCTTGAGTTAAGCGCCTGGAGGTTTGCTAGGGCGGAATCATATCTGAACCACTTGGGTATACCATGGGTTTGAGATTTTTTCGGCTCTGCTTAAGGCTTTAACCCTTGCGAGGTTAGCTTAAGTGGGGCACAGTGCACCAGTACTTATCGGTGCTTAAGCCTGGTTGTCCGTGGGGGGTGGTACCCAGAGGGGGTGTTTGCCACTTTGTGTTGCGGGCTTAGCATAGAGGGTGTTAGCTAGTTTGATTAAGCGTGTTTAATTTGGGTTAAGTTTAGTGGAGTAGGATACAGGGTAATGCTCCCAGGCTCACACCTGCAGCAGGGGACAGAGAGGAGTCTTTGGAGCCTCTGTGAGCAGCTGGGGCCTGTGGGTGGGTGTGTGTGTGTGTGTAGGGGTGCTGCAGTGGGTATAGCACAGCATCTAGGCCCAAGCATCTAGGCACAGCATCTAGGCCCAACTTTAATAATAATAATGTAATAATAATAATAAGTTGGGGCCTCTATGAGCAGCTGGAGCCTCTCTGAGCAACAGGCCCCTCTCTCTGTCCCCTCTCTATCACCTCTTGTGGCGTGTGTGTGCGTGTGTGTGGCTGTGCTTGGTGGGGGGTCTGGCGCAGCTCTCTGTGTCTCTCCCTGCTCCTAGGCCCAAGTTGAGCCCGTCTGAGCACAAGCACTCATCCCCAGGCCTCTCCCGGCCCGTCCGATCACAGTAGCTAGTAGGCCTCTCACAAGGCCTTAGCTTAAGCTAATGTGTGTGTGTTTGGGGGGGGGGGGGCTCAGGATTGGGTGAGATTCTAGATTAATTTTGGCGCTCGGACCTTAGCGCCGCCACCCCGTCTCGCTGTGACCTTGCGTCGCGGAGATAGGCGGTTGGCTAGGGCCAGAATCGTATGTGAATCCGCAGCTAGCGTGACATGTTCATCACATACGACTCTTGACTTAGCGGGTTTTCACTCTTGGCCCCTTAGTGGCAGTATGGGAGAATGACAGTCTGTTACATTTTTCCATCACATACGACTCTTGACTTAGCGGCTGTTTTCACTCTTGGCCCCTTAGTGGCAGTATGGGAGAATGACAGTCTGTTACATTTTCCATCACATACGACTCTTGACTTAGCGGTTTTTCACTCTTGGCCCCTTAGTGGCAGTATGGGAGAATGACAGTCTGTTACATGTTCATCACATATGACTCTTGAGTTAAGCGCCTGGAGGTTTGCTAGGGCGGAATCATATCGAACCCTTGGGTATACCATGGGTTTGAGATTTTTCGGCTCTGCTTAAGGCTTTAACCCTTGCGAGGTTAGCTTAAGTGGGGCACAGTGCACCAGTACTTATCGGTGCTTAAGCCTGGTTGTCCGTGGGGGGGTGGTACCCAGAGGGGGTGTTTGCCACTTTGTGTTGCGGGCTTAGCATAGAGGGTGTTAGCTAGTTTGATTAAGCGTGTTTAATTTGGGTTAAGTTTAGTGGAGTAGGATACAGGGTAATGCTCCCAGGGCACACCTGCGCGGGGGACAGAGAGGAGTCTTTGGAGCCTCTGTGAGCAGCTGCAGCCTGTGTGAGAACATGCACTGTCTCCTAGGCCTCTCTGTGCCTCTCAAAGCGTCAGGGGTCAAACCAGAGGTCAAGCTGTAGCTAGTAGGCCTCTGACAAGGCCTCGGCCTAAGTTTGGGCCTCTGTGAGTAGCTGCAGCCCGTGTGAGCACAAGCACTCTTCCCCAAGCCTCTCCAAGCATCAGGGGTCAAGTCAGAGGTCAGCAGTAGCTAGTAGGCCTCTCACAAGGCCTCAGCCTAAGCTGGAGGATTGGGTTAGATTGTAAATTAATTTTGGGAGAACAGAGTCTAGGTTGTGCTAGCTGTGGAAAAGGGGATAGGGGAAGAGGTTGGGCCTCTGTTAGGTGTATTAGTGGGGTTAAGTTTAGATGTAGGATACAGGGTAATGCTCCCAGGCTCACACACTGTGGCGCAGGGGACAGAGAGGAGTCTTTGGAGCCTCTGTGAGCAGCTGGGGCCTGTGGGTGGGTGTGTGTGTGTGTAGGGGTGCTGCAGTGGGTATAGCACAGCATCTAGGCCCAAGCATCTAGGCACAGCATCTAGGCCCAACTTTTAATAATAATAATGTAATAATAATAATAAGTTGGGGCCTCTCTGAGCAGCTGGAGCCTCTCTGAGCAACAGGCCCCTCTCTCTGTCCCTCTCTATCACCTCTTGTGGCGTGTGTGCGTGTGTGTGGCTGTGCTTGGTGGGGGGTCTGGCGCAGCTCTCTGTGTCTCTCCCTGCTCCTAGGCCCAAGTTGAGCCCGTCTGAGCACAAGCACTCATCCCAGGCCTCTCCCGGCCCGTCCGATCACAGTAGCTAGTAGGCCTCTCACAAGGCCTTAGCTTAAGCTAATGTGTGTGTGTTTGGGGGGGGGGGCGCTCAGGATTGGGTGAGATTCTAGATTAATTTTGGGCTCGGACTTAGCGCCGCCACCCCGTCTCGCTGTGACCTTGCGTGCGTGTGGAGATAGGCGGTTGGCTAGGGCCAGAATCATTATGTGAATCCGCAGCTAAGCGTGACATGTTCATCACATGACTCTTGAAGCGGGTTTTCACTCTTGGCCCCTTAGTGGCAGTATGGGAGAATGACAGTCTGTTACATTTTCCATCACATCACGACTCTTGACTTAGCGGGTTTTCACTCTTGCCCCTTAGTGGCAGTATGGGAGAATGACAGTCTGTTACATTTTCCATCACATACGACTCTTGACTTAGCGGGTTTTCACTCTTGGCCTTAGTGGCAGTATGGGAGAATGACAGTCTGTTACATTTTCCATCACATCACGACTCTTGACTTAGCGGGTTTTCACTCTTGGCCCCTTAGTGGCAGTATGGGAGAATGACAGTCTGTTACATTTTCCATCACATACGACTCTTGACTTAGCGGGTTTTCACTCTTGGCCCTTAGTGGCAGTATGGGAGAATGACAGTCTGTTACATTTTCCATCACACAGTCTTGACGAGCTTTTCAGTCTTGGCCCCTTAGTGGCAGTATGGGAGAATGACAGTCTGTTACATTTTCCATCACAGTCTTGAGTTGGCGGCTTTTTCAGTCTTGGCCCCTTAGCAGTATGGGAGAATGACAGTCTGTTACATGTTCATCACATATGACTCTTGAGTTAAGCCTGGAGGTTTGCTAGGGCGGAATCATATCTGAACCACTTGGGTATACCATGGGTTTGAGATTTTTTTTCGGCTCTGCTTAAGGCTTTAACCCTTGCGAGGTTAGCTTAAGTGGGGCACAGTGCACCAGTACTTATCGGTGCTTAAGCCTGGTTGTCCGTGGGGGGTGGTACCCAGAGGGGGTGTTTGCCACTTTGTGTTGCGGGCTTAGCATAGAGGGTGTTAGCTAGTTTGATTAAGCGTGTTTAATTTGGGTTAAGTTTAGTGGAGTAGGATACAGGGTAATGCTCCCAGGCTCACACCTGCTTGGCGCGGGGACAGAGAGGAGTCTTTGGAGCCTCTGTGAGCAGCTGCAGCCTGTGTGAGAACATGCACTGTCTCCTAGGCCTCTCTGTGCCTCTCAAGCGTCAGGGGTCAAACCAGAGGTCAAGCTGTAGCTAGTAGGCCTCTGACAAGGCCTCGGCCTAAGTTTGGGCCTCTGTGAGTAGCTGCAGCCCGTGTGAGCACAAGCACTCTTCCCCAAGCCTCTCCAAGCATCAGGGGTCAAGTCAGAGGTCAGCAGTAGCTAGTAGGCCTCTCACAAGGCCTCAGCCTAAGCTGGAGGATTGGGTTAGATTGTAAATTAATTTTGGGAGAACAGAGTCTAGGTTGTGCTAGCTGTGGAAAAGGGGATAGGGGAAGAGGTTGGGCCTCTGTTAGGTGTATTAGTGGGGTTAAGTTTAGATGTAGGATACAGGGGTAATGCTCCCAGGCTCACACACGGGCGCAGGGGACAGAGAGGAGTCTTTGGAGCCTCTGTGAGCAGCTGGGGCCTGTGGGTGGGTGTGTGTGTGTGTAGGGGTGCTGCAGTGGGTATAGCACAGCATCTAGGCCCAAGCATCTAGGCACAGCATCTAGGCCCAACTTTAATAATAATAATGTAATAATAATAATAAGTTGGGGCCTCTCTGAGCAGCTGGAGCCTCTCTGAGCAACAGGCCCCTCTCTCTGTCCCTCTCTATCACCTCTTGTGGCGTGTGTGCGTGTGTGTGGCTGTGCTTGGTGGGGGGTCTAGCGCAGCTCTCTGTGTCTCTCCCTGCTCCTAGGCCCAAGTTGAGCCCGTCTGAGCACAAGCACTCATCCCCAGGCCTCTCCCGGCCCGTCCGATCACAGTAGCTAGTAGGCCTCTCACAAGGCCTTAGCTTAAGCTAATGTGTGTGTGTTGGGGGGGGGGGGCGCTCAGGATTGGGTGAGATTCTAGATTAATTTTGGCTCTCGGGCCTTAGCGCCCGCCACCCCGTCTCGCTGTGACCTTGCGTCGCGGAGATGGCCCGGTTGGCTAGGGCCAGAATCGTATGTGAATCCGCAGCTAAGCGTGACATGTTCATCACATCGACTCTTGACTTTAGCGGGTCTGTTACATTTTTTCACTCTTGGCTTAGTGGCAGTATGGGAGAATGACAGTCTGTTACATTTTCCATCACATACGACTCTTGACTTAGCGGGTTTTCACTCTTGGCCCCTTAGTGGCAGTATGGGAGAATGACAGTCTGTTACATTTTCCATCACATCTGTTACTCTTGACTTAGCGCTTTTCACTCTTGGCCCCTTAGTGGCAGTATGGGAGAATGACAGTCTGTTACATTTTCCATCACATCACGAGTCTTGAGTTAAGCGCTTTTTCAGTCTTGGCCCCTTAGTGGCAGTATGGGAGAATGACAGTCTGTTACATGTTCATCACATATGACTCTTGAGTTAAGCGCCTGGAGGTTTGCTAGGGCGGAATCATATCTGAACCCTTAGGTATACCATGGGTTTGAGATTTTTTCGGCTCTGCTTAAGGCTTTAACCCTTGCGAGGTTAGCTTAAGTGGGGCACAGTGCACCAGTACTTATCGGTGCTTAAGCCTGGTTGTCCGTGGGGGGTGGTACCCAGAGGGGGTGTTTGCCACTTTGTGTTGCGGGCTTAGCATAGAGGGTGTTAGCTAGTTTGATTAAGCGTGTTTAATTTGGGTTAAGTTTAGTGGAGTAGGATACAGGGTAATGCTCCCAGGCTCACACCTGCAGCTGGGGGGGGACAGAGAGGAGTCTTTGGAGCCTCTGTGAGCAGCTGCAGCCTGTGTGAGAACATGCACTGTCTCCTAGGCCTCTCTGTGCCTCTCCAAAGCGTCAGGGGTCAAACCAGAGGTCAAGCTGTAGCTAGTAGGCCTCTGACAAGCCCTCGGCCCTAAGTTTGGGCCTCTGTGAGTAGCTGCAGCCCGTGTGAGCACAAGCACTCTTCCCCAAGCCTCTCCAAGCATCAGGGGTCAAGTCAGAGGTCAGCAGTAGCTAGTAGGCCTCTCACAAGGCCTCAGCCTAAGCTGGAGGATTGGGTTAGATTGTAAATTAATTTTGGGAGAACAGAGTCTAGGTTGTGCTAGCTGTGGAAAGGGGATAGGGAAGAGGTTGGGCCTCTGTTAGGTGTATTAGTGGGGTTAAGTTTAGATGTAGGATACAGGGTAATGCTCCCAGGCTCACACCTGCAGCACTTGGGGGACAGAGAGGAGTCTTTGGAGCCTCTGTGAGCAGCTGGGGCCTGTGGGTGGGTGTGTGTGTGTGTGTGCTGCAGTGGGTATAGCACAGCATCTAGGCCCAAGCATCTAGGCACAGCATCTAGGCCCCTTTAATAATAATAATGTAATAATAATAATAAGTTGGGGCCTCTCTGAGCAGCTGGAGCCTCTCTGAGCAACAGGCCCCTCTCTCTGTCCCTCTCTATCACCTCTTGTGGCGTGTGTGTGCGTGTGTGTGGCTGTGCTTGGTGGGGGTCTGGCGCAGCTCTCTGTGTCTCTCCCTGCTCCTAGGCCCAAGTTGAGCCCGTCTGAGCACAAGCACTCATCCCCAGGCCTCTCCCGGCCCGTCCGATCACAGTAGCTAGTAGGCCTCTCACAAGGCCTTAGCTTAAGCTAATGTGTGTGTGTTGGGGGGGGGGGGCTCAGGATTGGGTGAGATTCTAGATTAATTTTGGCGCTCGGGCCTTAGCGCCGCCACCCCGTCTCGCTGTGACCTTGCGTGTGAGGAGATAGCCCGGTTGGCTAGGGCCAGAATCGTATGTGAATCCGCAGCTAAGCGTGACATGTTCATCACATCACGACTCTTGACTTAGCGGGTTTTCACTCTTGGCCCCTTAGTGGCAGTATGGGAGAATGACAGTCTGTTACATTTTCCATCACTCTTGACGACTCTTGACTTATGACAGTCTGTTACATTTTTCACTCTTGGCGGGTTTTCCTTAGTGGCAGTATGGGAGAATGACAGTCTGTTACATTTTTCCATCACATCACGACTCTTGAGTTAGCGCTTTTTCAGTCTTGGCCCCTTAGTGGCAGTATGGGAGAATGACAGTCTGTTACATGTTCATCACATATGACTCTTGAGTTAAGCGCCTGGAGGTTTGCTAGGGCAGTATGGGAGAATCATATCTGATGTTCCACATATGAGGTATACCATGGGTTTGAGATTTTTACCATGGGTTTGAGATTTCTGGCTCTTAAGGCTTTAACCCTTGCGAGGTTAGCTTAAGTGGGGCACAGTGCACCAGTACTTATCGGTGCTTAAGCCTGGTTGTCCGTGGGGGGTGGTACCCAGAGGGGGTGTTTGCCACTTTGTGTTGCGGGCTTAGCATAGAGGGTGTTAGCTAGTTTGATTAAGCGTGTTTAATTTGGGTTAAGTTTAGTGGAGTAGGATACAGGGTAATGCTCCCAGGCTCACACACACAGCAGCAGGGGACAGAGAGGAGTCTTTGGAGCCTCTGTGAGCAGCTGCAGCCTGTGTGAGAACATGCACTGTCTCCTAGGCCTCTCTGTGCCTCTCCAAGCGTCAGGGGTCAAACCAGAGGTCAAGCTGTAGCTAGTAGGCCTCTGACAAGGCCTCGGCCTAAGTTTGGGCCTCTGTGAGTAGCTGCAGCCCGTGTGAGCACAAGCACTCTTCCCCAAGCCTCTCAAGCATCAGGGGTCAAGTCAGAGGTCAGCAGTAGCTAGTAGGCCTCTCACAAGGCCTCAGCCTAAGCTGGAGGATTGGGTTAGATTGTAAATTAATTTTGGGAGAACAGAGTCTAGGTTGTGCTAGCTGTGGAAAGGGGATAGGGAAGAGGTTGGGCCTCTGTTAGGTGTATTAGTGGGGTTAAGTTTAGATGTAGGATACAGGGTAATGCTCCCAGGCTCACACCTGCAGCGCAGGGGACAGAGAGGAGTCTTTGGAGCCTCTGTGAGCAGCTGGGGCCTGTGGGTGGGTGTGTGTGTGTGTAGGGGTGCTGCAGTGGGTATAGCACAGCATCTAGGCCCAAGCATCTAGGCACAGCATCTAGGCCCAACTTTAATAATAATAATGTAATAATAATAATAAGTTGGGGCCTCTCTGAGCAGCTGGAGCCTCTCTGAGCAACAGGCCCCTCTCTCTGTCCCTCTCTATCACCTCTTGTGGCGTGTGTGCGTGTGTGTGGCTGTGCTTGGTGGGGGGTCTGGCGCAGCTCTCTGTGTCTCTCCCTGCTCCTAGGCCCAAGTTGAGCCGTCTGAGCACAAGCACTCATCCCCAGGCCTCTCCCGGCCCGTCCGATCACAGTAGCTAGTAGGCCTCTCACAAGGCCTTAGCTTAAGCTAATGTGTGTGTGTGTGTCAGGGGGGGCGCTCTCAGGATGGGTGAGATTCTAGATTAATTTTGGGCTCGGACCTTAGCGCCGCCACCCCGTCTAGCTGTGACCTTGCGTCGTGATGGGAGATGACAGTCGGTTGGCTAGGGCCAGAATCGTATGTGAATCCGCAGCTAAGCGTGACATGTTCATCACATCACGACTCTTGACTTAGCGGGTTTTCACTCTTGCCCCTTAGTGGCAGTATGGGAGAATGACAGTCTGTTACATTTTCCATCACATACGACTCTTGACTTAGCGGCTTTTCACTCTTGGCCCCTTAGTGGCAGTATGGGAGAATGACAGTCTGTTACATTTTCCATCACATCTTGACTCTTGACTTAGAATGACAGGTTACATTTTTCACTCTTGGCCTTAGTGGCAGTATGGGAGAATGACAGTCTGTTACATGTTCATCACATATGACTCTTGAGTTAAGCGCCTGGAGGTTTGCTAGGGCGAATCATATCTGAACCCTTAGGTATACCATGGGTTTGAGATTTTTTCGGCTCTGCTTAAGGCTTTAACCCTTGCGAGGTTAGCTTAAGTGGGGCACAGTGCACCAGTACTTATCGGTGCTTAAGCCTGGTTGTCCGTGGGGGGTGGTACCCAGAGAGGGGGTGTTTGCCACTTTGTGTTGCGGGCTTAGCATAGAGGGTGTTAGCTAGTTTGATTAAGCGTGTTTAATTTGGGTTAAGTTTAGTGGAGTAGGATACAGGGTAATGCTCCCAGGCTCACACACTGCTTGGCGCAGGGGACAGAGAGGAGTCTTTGGAGCCTCTGTGAGATCAGCTGGGGCCTGTGGGTGGGTGTGTGTGTGTGTAGGGGGTGCTGCAGTGGGTATAGCACAGCATCTAGGCCCAAGCATCTAGGCACAGCATCTAGGCCCAACTTTAATAATAATAATGTAATAATAATAATAAGTTGGGGCCTCTATGAGCAGCTGGAGCCTCTCTGAGCAACAGGCCCCTCTCTCTGTCCCTCTCTATCACCTGCTTGTGGCGTGTGTGCGTGTGTGTGGCTGTGCTTGGTGGGGGGTCTGGCGCAGCTCTCTGTGTCTCTCCTGCTCCTAGGCCCAAGTTGAGCCCGTCTGAGCACAAGCACTCATCCCCAGGCCTCTCGGCCCGTCCGATCACAGTAGCTAGTAGGCCTCTCACAAGGCCTTGGCTTAAGCTAATGTGTGTGTGTTTGGGGGGAGGCGCTCAGGATTGGGTGAGATTCTAGATTAATTTTGCGCTCGGGCCTTAGCGCCGCCACCCCGTCTCGCTGTGACCTTGCGTCGGAGGAGATGGCGGTTGGCTAGGGCCAGAATCGTATGTGAATCCGCAGCTAAGCGTGACATGTTCATCACATCTTGACGACTCTTGACTTAGTATGGCGGGTTTTCACTCTTGGCCCCTTAGTGGCAGTATGGGAGAATGACAGTCTGTTACATTTTCCATCACATACGACTCTTGACTTAGCGGCTTTTCACTCTTGGCCTTAGTGGCAGTATGGGAGAATGACAGTCTGTTACATTTTCCATCACATCGACTCTTGACTTAGCGGGTTTTCACTCTTGGCCCCTTAGTGGCAGTATGGGAGAATGACAGTCTGTTACATGTTCATCACATATGACTCTTGAGTTAAGCGCCTGGAGGTTTGCTAGGGCGGAATCATATCTGAACCCATAGGTATACCATGGGTTTGAGATTTTTCGGCTCTGCTTAAGGCTTTAACCCTTGCGAGGTTAGCTTAAGTGGGGCACAGTGCACCAGTACTTATCGGTGCTTAAGCCTGGTTGTCCGTGGGGGGTGGTACCCAGAGGGGGTGTTTGCCACTTTGTGTTGCGGGCTTAGCATAGAGGGTGTTAGCTAGTTTGATTAAGCGTGTTTAATTTGGGTTAAGTTTAGTGGAGTAGGATACAGGGTAATGCTCCCAGGCTCACACCTGCCTTGGCGCAGGGGACAGAGAGGAGTCTTTGGAGCCTCTGTGAGCAGCTGGGGCCTGTGGGTGGGTGTGTGTGTGTGTGTAGGGGTGCTGCAGTGGGTATAGCACAGCATCTAGGCCCAAGCATCTAGGCACAGCATCTAGGCCCAACTTTAATAATAATAATGTAATAATAATAATAAGTTGGGGCCTCTATGAGCAGCTGGAGCCTCTCTGAGCAACAGGCCCCTCTCTCTGTCCCTCTCTATCACCTCTTGTGGCGTGTGTGCGTGTGTGTGGCTGTGCTTGGTGGGGGGTCTGGCGCAGCTCTCTGTGTCTCTCCCTGCTCCTAGGCCCAAGTTGAGCCCGTCTGAGCACAAGCACTCATCCCCAGGCCTCTCGGCCCGTCCGATCACAGTAGCTAGTAGGCCTCTCACAAGGCCTTAGCTTAAGCTAATGTGTGTGTGTTTTTGGGGGCTCAGGATTGGGTGAGATTCTAGATTAATTTTGGCGCTCGGGCCTTAGCGCCGCCACCCCGTCTCGCTGTGACCTTGCGTCGCGGAGATGGCGGTTGGCTAGGGCCAGAATGCGTATGTGAATCCCAGCTAAGCGTGACATGTTCATCACATCACGACTCTTGACTTAGCGGGTTTTTCACTCTTGGCCCCTTAGTGGCAGTATGGGAGAATGACAGTCTGTTACATTTTTCCATCACATCACGACTCTTGACTTAGCGGCTTTTCACTCTTGGCCCCTTAGTGGCAGTATGGGAGAATGACAGTCTGTTACATTTTTCCATCACATCACGACTCTTGACTTAGCGGGTTTTCACTCTTGGCCTTAGTGGCAGTATGGGAGAATGACAGTCTGTTACATGTTCATCACATATGACTCTTGAGTTAAGCCTGGAGGTTTGCTAGGGCGAATCATATCTGAACCCTTGGGTATACCATGGGTTTGAGATTTTTTGGCTCTGCTTAAGGCTTTAACCCTTGCGAGGTTAGCTTAAGTGGGGCACAGTGCACCAGTACTTATCGGTGCTTAAGCCTGGTTGTCCGTGGGGGTGGTACCCAGAGGGGGTGTTTGCCACTTTGTGTTGCGGGCTTAGCATAGAGGGTGTTAGCTAGTTTGATTAAGCGTGTTTAATTTGGGTTAAGTTTAGTGGAGTAGGATACAGGGTAATGCTCCCAGGCTCAGTGGAGTAGGATGCAGGGTAATGCTCCCAGGCGCCAGGGGACAGAGAGGAGTCTTTGGAGCCTCTGTGAGCAATCAGCTGGGGCCTGTGGGTGGGTGTGTGTGTGTGTAGGGGGTGCTGCAGTGGGTATAGCACAGCATCTAGGCCCAAGCATCTAGGCACAGCATCTAGGCCCAACTTTAATAATAATAATGTAATAATAATAATAAGTTGGGGCCTCTCTGAGCAGCTGGAGCCTCTCTGAGCAACAGGCCCCTCTCTCTGTCCCTCTCTATCACCTCTTGTGGCGTGTGTGCGTGTGTGTGGCTGTGCTTGGTGGGGGGTCTGGCGCAGCTCTCTGTGTCTCTCCCTGCTCCTAGGCCCAAGTTGAGCCCGTCTGAGCACAAGCACTCATCCCAGGCCTCTCCCGGCCCGTCCGATCACAGTAGCTAGTAGGCCTCTCACAAGGCCTTAGCTTAAGCTAATGTGTGTGTGTTTGGGGGGCGCTCAGGATTGGGTGAGATTCTAGATTAATTTTGGCGCTCGGGCCTTAGCGCCGCCACCCCGTCTCGCTGTGACCTTGCGTCGCGAGGAGATAGCCCGGTTGGCTAGGGCCAGAATCGTATGTGAATCCGCAGCTAAGCGTGACATGTTCATCACATACGACTCTTGAGTTAGCGTTTTTTCACTCTTGGCCCCTTAGTGGCAGTATGGGAGAATGACAGTCTGTTACATTTTCCATCACATACGACTCTTGACTTAGCGGGTTTTCACTCTTGGCCCCTTAGTGGCAGTATGGGAGAATGACAGTCTGTTACATTTTCCATCACATCGACTCGTTAGCGGGTTTTCTCTTGCCTTAGTGGCAGTTGGGAGAATGACAGTCTGTTACATTTTTCACATCTTGGTCTTGAGTGGCGGGTTTTCAGTCTTGGCCCCTTATGGGTATGGGAGAATGACAGTCTGTTACATGTTCATCACATATGACTCTTGAGTTAGCGCCTGGAGGTTTGCTAGGGCGGAATCATATCTGAACCACTTAGGTATACCATGGGTTTGAGATTTTTAGGCTCTGCTTAAGGCTTTAACCCTTGCGAGGTTAGCTTAAGTGGGGCACAGTGCACCAGTACTTATCGGTGCTTAAGCCTGGTTGTCCGTGGGGGGTGGTACCCAGAGGGGGTGTTTGCCACTTTGTGTTGCGGGCTTAGCATAGAGGGTGTTAGCTAGTTTGATTAAGCGTGTTTAATTTGGGTTAAGTTTAGTGGAGTAGGATACAGGGTAATGCTCCCAGGCTCACACCTGCAGCGCCCAGGGGACAGAGAGGAGTCTTTGGAGCCTCTGTGATTGGGTTAGATTGTAAATTAATTTTCAGCTGGGGCCTGTGGGTGGGTGGGTGTGTGTGTGTGTAGGGGTGCTGCAGTGGGTATAGCACAGCATCTAGGCCCAAGCATCTAGGCACAGCATCTAGGCCCAACTTTAATAATAATAATGTAATAATAATAATAAGTTGGGGCCTCTCTGAGCAGCTGGAGCCTCTCTGAGCAACAGGCCCCTCTCTCTGTCCCTCTCTATCACCTCTTGTGGCGTGTGTGCGTGTGTGTGGCTGTGCTTGGTGGGGGGTCTGGCGCAGCTCTCTGTGTCTCTCCCTGCTCCTAGGCCCAAGTTGAGCCCGTCTGAGCACAAGCACTCATCCCAGGCCTCTCCCGGCCCGTCCGATCACAGTAGCTAGTAGGCCTCTCACAAGGCCTTAGCTTAAGCTAATGTGTGTGTGTTTGGGGGGGGGGGCGCTCAGGATTGGGTGAGATTCTAGATTAATTTTGGCTCGGGCCGCGCCGCCACCCCGTCTCGCTGTGACCTTGCGTGCGGAGATGGCGGTTGGCTAGGGCCAGAATCATTATGTGAATCCGCAGCTAAGCGTGACATGTTCATCACATCACGACTCTTGACTTAGCGGGTTTTCACTCTTGGCCCCTTAGTGGCAGTATGGGAGAATGACAGTCTGTTACATTTTCCATCACATACGACTCTTGACTTAGCGGTTTTCACTCTTGGCCTTAGTGGCAGTATGGGAGAATGACAGTCTGTTACATTTTTCCATCACATCACGACTCTTGACTTAGTCTTGGGTTTTCACTCTTAAGCTTTTTCAGTCCCTTAGTGGCAGTATGGGAGAATGACAGTCTGTTACATGTTCATCACATATGACTCTTGAGTTAAGCGCCTGGAGGTTTGCTAGGGCGGAATCATATCTGAACCCTTAGGTATACCATGGGTTTGAGATTTTTTCGGCTCTGCTTAAGGCTTTAACCCTTGCGAGGTTAGCTTAAGTGGGGCACAGTGCACCAGTACTTATCGGTGCTTAAGCCTGGTTGTCCGTGGGGGGTGGTACCCAAAGGGGGTGTTTGCCACTTTGTGTTGCGGGCTTAGCATAGAGGGTGTTAGCTAGTTTGATTAAGCGTGTTTAATTTGGGTTAAGTTTAGTGGAGTAGGATACAGGGTAATGCTCCCAGGCTCACACCTGCAGCGCAGGGGACAGAGAGGAGTCTTTGGAGCCTCTGTGAGCCTCTGAGCTGGGGCCTGTGGGTGGGTGTGTGTGTGTGTAGGGGTGCTGCAGTGGGTATAGCACAGCATCTAGGCCCAAGCATCTAGGCACAGCATCTAGGCCCAACTTTAATAATAATAATGTAATAATAATAATAAGTTGGGGCCTCTATGAGCAGCTGGAGCCTCTCTGAGCAACAGGCCCCTCTCTCTGTCCCTCTCTATCACCTCTTGTGGCGTGTGTGCGTGTGTGTGGCTGTGCTTGGTGGGGGTCTAAGCGCAGCTCTCTGTGTCTCTCCCTGCTCCTAGGCCCAAGTTGAGCCCGTCTGAGCACAAGCACTCATCCCAGGCCTCTCGGCCCGTCCGATCACAGTAGCTAGTAGGCCTCTCACAAGGCCTTAGCTTAAGCTAATGTGTGTGTGTTTTGGGGGGGGGGCTCAGGATTGGGTGAGATTCTAGATTAATTTTGGGCTCGGGGCCTTAGCGCCGCCACCCCGTCTCGCTGTGACCTTGCGTGTGAGGAGATATGGCCGGTTAGCTAGGGCCAGAATCGTATGTGAATCCGCAGCTAAGCGTGACATGTTCATCACATACGACTCTTGACTTAGCGGGTTTTCACTCTTGGCCCCTTAGTGGCAGTATGGGAGAATGACAGTCTGTTACATTTTCCATCACATCACGACTCTTGACTTAGCGGGTTTTCACTCTTGGCCTTAGTGGCAGTATGGGAGAATGACAGTCTGTTACATTTTCCATCACACGACTCTTGACTTAGCGGGACTCTTGGCCCCTTAGTGGCAGTGTGGGAGAATGTTTCATTTTCCATCACTTGGTCCCTTAGCTTGGCAGTCTTGGTATGGGTATGGGAGAATGACAGTCTGTTACATGTTCATCACATATGACTCTTGAGTTAAGCCTGGAGGGTTTGCTAGGGCGGAATCATATCTGAACCCTTGGGTATACCATGGGTTTGAGATTTTTAGGCTCTGCTTAAGGCTTTAACCCTTGCGAGGTTAGCTTAAGTGGGGCACAGTGCACCAGTACTTATCGGTGCTTAAGCCTGGTTGTCCGTGGGGGGTGGTACCCAGAGGGGGTGTTTGCCACTTTGTGTTGCGGGCTTAGCATAGAGGGTGTTAGCTAGTTTGATTAAGCGTGTTTAATTTGGGTTAAGTTTAGTGGAGTAGGATACAGGGTAATGCTCCCAGGCTCACACACTGCAGCGGGGCAGAGAGGGGGACAGAGAGGAGTCTTTGGAGCCTCTGTGAGCAGGGGTCAAACCTGGGGCCTGTGGGGGTGTGTGTGTGTGTGGGGGGTGCTGCAGTGGGTATAGCACAGCATCTAGGCCCAAGCATCTAGGCACAGCATCTAGGCCCAACTTTAATAATAATAATGTGCTAGCTGTAATAATAATAAGTTGGGGCCTCTGAGCAGCTGGAGCCTCTCTGAGCAACAGGCCCCTCTCTCTGTCCCTCTCTATCACCTGGGTGGGGTGTGTGTGTGTAGGGGGTGTGTGTGGCTGTGCTTGGTGGGGGTCTGAGCAACAGGCCCCCTCTCTGTCCCTCTCTCATCACGTGTGTGCGTGTGTGTGTGGTGTGTGTGTGGCTGTGCTTGGTGGGGGGGGCGCAGCTCTCTGTGTCTCTCCCTGCTCCTAGGCCCAAGTTGAGCCCGTCTGAGCACAAGCACTCATCCCAGGCCTCTCCCGGCCCGTCCGATCACAGTAGCTAGTAGGCCTCTCACAAGGCCTTAGCTTAAGCTAATGTGTGTGTGTGGGGGGGGGGGGGGAGCTCAGGATTGGGTGAGATTCTAGATTAATTTTGGGCTCGGGCCTTAGCGCCGCCACCCCGTCTCGCTGTGACCTTTCGCGGAGCGTGGCGGAGAATATGTGAATCCGCAGCTAAGCGTGACATGTTCCACATACGACTCTTGACTTATTTGAATCCTTAGTGGCAGTATGGGAGAATGACAGTCTGACATTTTCATCACATACGACTCTTGACTTAGCGGGTTTTCCTCTTGGCCCCTTAGTGGCAGTATGGGAGAATGACAGTCTGTTACATTTTCCATCACATACGACTCTTGACTTAGCGGCTTTTCACTCTTGGCCCCTTAGTGGCAGTGTGGGAGAATGACAGTCTGTTACATTTTCCAAGGTGTGAGACAATGTACAACGATCCTCCCCAAACTTGGATTTACTCCAAGCGAGGTTGAAAGGAGGAGTCGAGGGAAATGCACGGGCCGGCGCTTGTTAAGCATTGTCACAAGACCTGTGGTTATTTCTGGTGTGGAAAGCTTTTATGGGCTTAGAATTCCTCTTAATCCTATCTATATATCAGATTTTTAAGGTGGCGACTTAACGGATCAAAATGGTGAGTTTCTAGAATAATTAGGTCTAGAGTTGGATTTTAAGTTTTATTATTGGATTAAGGTGTATGGTTAAAACAAGAGACTAAGACGGTTATTATTTACTCAGTTATTCAAGTCAGGAGAGAAACACAAGTGCTACAGAGAGGAACTCTTCGCGGCACCCAAGGCGTCCACGGCTTTATGTGTTCTCAGACCCGATTCTGAGCAAAGATTGAAGACAGCGTAAAATTAAGGTACCCAGTTAAGGTTAGCGAGATGTTGGGTTTTAGAAGTCAGGCCGTGTAAGGGTTAAGCTCAGAATTAAATTTAGATATAGGGTTAAATTTTTAGGTGTATGGTTAAAACGAGAGACTAAGAAGGTTATTATCGGCTCAGTTGTTCCAGTGAGATAAGAAACATTAGTGCAACAGAGAAAAACTCTTCGCGGCACCCAAGGCGTCCATGGCTTTATGTGCTCTCAGACCAGACTCTGAGCGAGGATTGGGGACGGAGTAGAAATGGCTATTTTTGTATGTCAACCTGTTTTGGGGTGTGATAAAAAGGTTAAGTTAAGGATAAGGGCATGTAATGGCCTTAAATTTTAGATTTAGAAGCGATGGTTGAGGGTGTTACGGAAAGGGGTTGACTAATGATTGGAGGTGGGTATTAAGTGGGGAAGAGTCACCACAGTGAGCTGTTGTCACCACTGTGCCAAGATCGGCATCTAAGAAATTTAGACCTCCAACAACTCATTGCCCCAGGTGGGGAATGGAGCATCAGGAGGTTTGATGAAGGAATT
>NW_025962232.1:0-21000 GCF_017589495.1 Alosa alosa
CCAGTTACAGGTCCGAAGTGCTAACCAGGCCATGGCTACCCCTGTATATATATACATTCAGTATAAATACTCACAACCACAAACAAATACACACACACACAAACACACACTCCACATAATTTTCATTGTCCTGCATACACACGTGTCCTGTCACACACTTCTCACAGAGGTCCCTGGCAGCTTGTCAATGTCACCTGACTGGAGTGGAGAGGCAGCACAGGAACCATAGTGAGAACATGTCATGCCTGACCTGAGGTGACAGCATGTGTGTGTGTGTGTGTGTGTGCTGTATAAGTCAGGGATTCTGTACGTATGTGCTTGCATGAGCATAGTACTGTGACACATCAGCAGGGATTTCAGTGTAAAGTGTGTGTGTTAGTGTGAGTCTATTTAGTATACGCATCAGTGAAGATCTGAATGTAAGGCGTGTGTGTGTGTGTGTGTGTGTGTGTGTGTGTGTGTGTAACACACGTCTGCCCTGTGCTCCCCTTCCCCGGGGGAGCAATGATGTTGAAATGTGTCAATCTCCCACAATCCCTTTCTTCCCACGCCCCTCCTGGAGCACTGCTCTGACACCACAATGGCAGTTGAGTAGCCGAGGGCACAGGTGATTGACAGCTATCACAACCAATCTCATTCTTCCGTTGGCAGATTGGCACGCCACCTCGTCGCCCCCACCACTCGTTCACTTCCACATAAGTGGGCCGCACCTGAAGCGGAACCTGGAGAGGAACACCTATGTGATAGCAGAACCCGGCGGATGGAATGAACGAACCAGAATGAACCAGAACTGGACTGAGAGGACGGTCAGTGAAGGCGCAGTGTATCAGCATGAGAATGGATGAAACCAACGTCAGGAACTTCTCACCCTTAAACAGGCCGTCTGGTGCTTGGAAAAATGTCTCTCCCCACAGAGAGGAGACCGGATGCCGGAGATGAACAGAAAGAAAGAGACACATGAAGCGAATGATAGAGAGAGTGTGGAACTGTGCACGATAAAGAAAAGAAAAACGTGAGGCTTGTGGAAAGACCAGATGGAGGAGGAGAGGGGAATAGTCAGAGAAGAGAAAGAATATGCATAAAACAGTAGGTGTTAATGAGGGGAGGGGGGTGGTGGGGTGGGGGGGGTGGCAGGAGATGTGTACATGAACACATGCATGTGAGAAGCAGCCTACAGATAAACACCAGACAGAAAATGCAGGAGTGGAAGGGGGAATGGGCAAGAGATGGATTAGAAAGATGGAATTAAACAGACAGAGGGGCTAGAGGATGTGTGTGTGTGTGTGTGTGTGTGTGTGTGTGTGTGTGTGTGTGTGTGTGTTTGTTTGAGGGCATAGAAGGACAGTTTTCAAGACATTTCAAAGAGCAATGAGGACCCTCTCGTATGGGAGGACAGTTGGCTGTCCTCATAAAAATAAACCCTATAAAACCTTTTCTCAGCATGTTTTAATACCAAAAAAGTGGTTTTCTCAAAAGTCCTTATGTACCAAAAACCTGACATATTTTGTATATTTGTGTGTCCGCCACTGCCCCCTATCGGTGGTCGTGGTCCCTGCATGCTGCGACACACAAGCGCGGGAAATTATACACAACGCGGGAAATTATACACAACGCGCGAAATTAGACGCTAAATCAACACTGCGCATGCTCATACTGATTGGCTGGATAGAAGACAGCTGCTACACCTGTGATCACCAGATTCATTTGCTGGGAGTTCTGGAAATGCACGTTGTGGAGAGAAGGTAAGAAATCCATAACAAAACGTTTTAATAGGTAGGCCTAATAGCAGTGTTATTATGGTATGTAATATGGGTAAATGCTGGTTGAATGACATAATGTTAAAGACTTACAAACGAAAATAGCCTACTATGTGATAAGTAGTCTAGCCAGTTAATTCCATATAGCCTACTACAGCCCAGAGCTAACACCAATAGACTGTACTCCAAGTAGACTAAGAGTTTTTATTCCCAGCGATTCTCCCAGAATTACCTATTGGTAGGAAATGTACTTGACCTAGGCTAGTGTTAGCTGGCTAGGTGCATGTTATTGTTATTGCCAATGCTATTGCAGGGAGACTGAACCCTCTGATCCAGGTAAGTGGCCTGGATATTTGAACTACCACAAAGAAATTAGTCAAGGGATAACAAACACCAATGTTGGCAGATCAGTTACGACCAGTAGTGTTGAAAGATGGTTTATCGATGTTATTTCATCCATTTGGTAAGATAAACACTATATTCAGAGCATTGCTAGCTATCGGATGGGAAAAGTATATTGAAGAGGTCACGTTGGAAAAACTAAGGCTTTAGACGAATAACGTAATTTATGAATACATTGTCAGACAGCTGTAAATGTATTTTGTTTTTGTTTGCTTTTCACCAGAGGCGTCAGACTTTTACTAACGTCAATTTCGCTAGCAAACTACATTAAAACGTTGCTCTTTATGCTTAGCAATAGCTTGGTAGAACGCTTAGCCTAAACCACGAACAGCACACAGTGGTATTGGAGGGGGGAGGGGGGGCTACAATCGCGACTATCAATGTTAAACATTATTTGAATTGTTACAATTTCTTTGAAGACGTAAGGGAGGACGCGCCCATCTAATACTAATAGACTAAATATTAAGTTGCCCAACATTAACTCCTACGTGGGGAAATTATAGCTAGAGGTTATGGCTTGGCAAGCGTAATGTCCAGCACAATAATTTTGACAGCTTTCACAATTGGCTAAGCTAAGGTCTGTGGTAAATGAGTGCTTTGTTTGGAATTACGTTGGGTTTATCTTTTGACATAGCCTACATTTTCTGTTTCTCTTTCTTTGTATGCATTGTCATTTAGTATCTGAGCATACTGTTTGAATATCCATGGTATTCGTGAGATGAAGAGTAGTGAAGTTGTTTTTGTTGTTTACATTTTTGTTCTTAATTTCCTTAGTAACTTCTGTCATGCCAAGGAGGACAACTCCCCTTCAGGATGCCACTAATCACATCCTTGCAGGAAGAGACAAGAATTCAGTGTTAGAAATCAAATATATTAATCCAGTTAAAGGTGAGTGACTGACACACTGTATGCTAGACTGAAGGTTACACGTCACTGGTTCATTAATTGATATAATGACCAGTGGTTTTCAGTCTATGACTATTAATTGTACAAACATCAATATAAAATTAAAGTTGTCAATAGTATTTTAATGATATCTTAGTTAATAGTGGGCCTGTCTGTTGTTGTATTCTACACTTGAATACAATGAAATGAATACAATGAAATGTATTCATTATTGTACATGAGGAATTGGGGAAAGCACAACGTTGCATTGTAGCAATTTATAGGAATAACTCAGTTTTATGTGGTTATTTGCAGTGCATTGCAAAAAGGAAGAGATGTGGCTTCCCATCTGCTTCGATCAACTTCATTCTGCAATTTGTTGCCTTGTGCTCATCGTTTACCAGTCATCCAAATGACCCATCTTTGAGTGCTCCATCAATGCTGCAAATGTACAAACATCATGCACTAAACATACGTTTATGGTGACACTTTTGAATTGTACATTAATTTGTAAGCAACTACAGTACACTAATGCCATCCAATACAAGTATAGATGTTCGATGCACAGTTGATGCAAGTTAAAGTGCAACATGAGATCTTTACTTCAGAAATCCTGACTTCTCACTATAGTAATCTTAACATATTAGTCACTCTGAACCTACCACCATGTCTTCCGCTTCCATGTGAAGTCAAACATAAAGATCGAACATGCATTGTGGTACAGTTTACGCCTATGTTCAGCTTCAGCTGCATCAATGAGCTCCCATCTATACTCCACCAGTCTCCTTGATTGAAAACAGCTACAGTGAAGAAACCACGACCTGCAGACACAACCTTATTAGAGTATTGGATACAACTCAAATTACGGCTGGAACTGAAATCACATATGACTATGGTGGGAAAGAATGGCCCTGGCGTAAAGAGGTGGGTATTTTTGATTTCTTCCCCCTATGAATTGATGTCAAGGTTTAAAAAGTATAGCCTATATTGTGACATCTTGATAAAAAGGAAATCCTCTCTTTGTGTTAAGCTGTGTCCGTTTCATGATGCCACAGAGATTACACAATACCTATCGCTTGTTAATGCCAACAATCATAACCAAAAACAGAAGTCACATCTTGGTGGTCTTCAATCTGGTTTTCAGTCAATCGTGTCTCTCTCCTTCCCTGGAAATCCAGAGTTCTCACGAGAGCACAATGGAATTGGCAATGACTCTGGCAATGATGCACGTTACTTTTACCCCGATATCCGGGGAACCAGCTAATCTGATGAAGACAGCACTGTAGCGTTGGAGGGACGGTACACACGTAGTGTTATCCAATTGTGTGCAGTGAGATTTTTAAATGCATGCTTGTTGCCATCCCTCGAGTTGGGCCATTACATTAAACATGGTCTAGTGTTAATCTTTCTAGATTACCAGGGTCTGGATTTTTAAAGGCTATCTCCCAGATGATGCCAGCAAGCTTATCTGTATGTTTTGTATATTTCCCCTACTGTTAAAACCACTGCTGCCCAATTTTTAATGTTTCTTGTTTAGACACAACTCAGTGGTGGAAGTTTCCCTTCTGGCCAACTCTCCCAGATGAGTGACCAGCCCATGACTTGGAACCCAATGTTTTTCTACAGACTTATTCAGAGGTGAGTCCCTGCTTGAAGAAGCAATGCCTGGTAAATACTGGGGTCTTGCAAGGCACTGTGCCTTCATGTCCTGTGTTCTCTTCAACAGACACCGAATTGAGAGCAGAGTGTCAGTCATCCACTCCCACACCAGACAACCCTGCGCATGAGGTTAGTTTGAATTCAGCTGTTTATTTCGGGATGTATGAATGATTAGAAATTATATAGTTTCGTAAGGGACATATTTATCAATGAATTACAATTATACTGCAGGTACAGTCTGAAAATCTTTTGTCGGTACTGATAGCCATCAATTCACACTTTGTTCCCCTGTCTACATCGTTTTCAGTGTCATAAACTTAAAGGTTTGAGTGAAATAGACACTGTACCAGTTGATGCCTGTTCATCTTTGCATATTGCTGTTATTTTTTTAGGTGCACTGTGTCAGAGGTCAGTGTGGCACTTCTTCTGCGAAAGAGGGGATTGGAGAAGTTGGTGTCCAGCACCAGGAGGTGTTATCCCCTGTGTTCTCAGCAGAGCTTGCCAGTGGTCAGTTATAGTTTTGAGTAAATGTTGTTAACTTCTGGCAATGCATGTCATGCCTGCTAAGGGTTTGCAGCATGAAAAATGTGGCAATATCAGGCCATTTATCATGTATTGATGGACATTTTGAGTAGAATATTGTCTGTCAGGGATGTAAGTTGAGTATAGTATACCTATATGTGGTTTTATGACTTGAGGAAAGTCAAACACTGAATCTCCCTGTGTTCTCTTGTACAGAGACTGAATCAAGATCAGGGTGTCAATCATCCAGAGCCGCGCCAAATGACTCTGCTTGTGAGGTGAGTTTTTGAAATTGACCAATGGTTAGAAGTACTGTGGTGTTCCATGGAACACAATGTTCAGTGTTTTAGTAAACATCTTGCAGCTACAGTGGAAATGTCTATTCAGTATGGATGGTTTTACTAACCATGGTGTCCCCCCAACACTGTTTTTTTTCCTGAGTGTGCCATACACTGGGAGTTCAATAACAGAAGACTTAGAGTTTGATCAAGGATGTCATTAGAAGTCCAAAGGACCATGTCCTTGCATAACATGAGTTTGTCTGTGTTACAAACTGTCCTCACATAACATGAATATTCCCCTGTGTCACACACAGATGTAGAAACTACAGCACATGCTTGTAAAGTGGCTAGTTAAGGAATAGCGTTTTGTCTCTTTAATACACATTCTTTCTTGTGGCATCAATATGTACCTACAGTATATGGTGCATTGTCAGCTGTTTCTTGCGGCTTGATGATGTAATTTGTTATGCAGTGACATGCCTTCCTTATCCAAAATGGTTGCTAAATCTTGTTAAATATTCTGTCTTTGCACATACTGTATGGAGTATTCCTATCTGTACCAGTTGATGCCTGTTCATCTTTGCATATTGCTGTTAATTTTTTTAGGTGCACTGTGTCAGAGGTCAGTGTGGCACTTCTTCTGCGAAAGAGGGGATTGGAGAAGTTGGTGTCCAGCACCAGGAGGTGTTATCCCCTGTGTTCTCAGCAGAGCTTGCCAGTGGTCAGTTATAGTTTTGAGTAAATGTTGTTAACTTCTGGCAATGCATGTCATGCCTGCTAAGGGTTTGCAGCATGAAAAATGTGGCAATATCAGGCCATTTTTCTATGTCTTGATAGACGATATTCTACTCAAAATGTCCGTCAGGGATGTGAGTTGAGTATATTATGCCTTTGTGGTTTTATGACTTGAGGAAAGTCATGCACTGAATCTCCCTGTGTTCTCTTGTACAGAGACCAAATCAAGATCAGGGTGTCAATCATCCAGAGCTATGCCAAATGACACTGCTTGTGAGGTGAGTTTGAATTTACCTGTGTTTTGAAATTGACCAATGGTTAGAAGTACTCTAATGTTCCATGGAACACAATTTTCAGTGTTATAATGATTGTCACATATTGTGTGTTAGTGTAGGCTATATTTAAACTGTATTTCGAGTTTAATATCGGCATGTCGACTTTAAAGTTGAAATGACATTTCAACTTTATTCTCGAAATGTCGAGTTTAATCTCGTCATGGCAAACATTTTTTTTTTCTTTGTGTGGCCCTAATACTCCGTCGTAGAATTATCATTATTTTGACAGCATTAGAAACATATTAATTTGCAGTGGTTTATGGTGTAAGTTCCTTTACTTGGACAATAGCATATCTATACAGTATTTTACTGTTTACTTTTTTTTATTATTGTAATTAAATGTTTTCTAGTCATTATTTACCACATAGTTAGCATAGAATGTTTTGTTGCGTATGTTGCGTTGGTATTTAAATATTTTTCATTTTTTTCTTGTCATCCTATACAGTTGCTAAACATTTAGAACATGTGTCTTTAAACTCTGTCTTAGTACAACTTTACAATAAACTTATGTGATATTCAAGTCCTCATCTGCATCATATCTGCATCTGTTCAACTTTTTATACACAGCGAAATAGTGGAAGCTTCCCTTCTGGCCAACACTCCGTTGCAGAGCTTAGTGACCACGCCCATGACTTGGAACCCAATGTTTTCTCTACAGACTTATTCAGAGGTGAGTCCCTGCTTGAAGAAGCAATGCCTGGTAAATACTGGGGTCTTGCAAGGCACTGTGCCTTCATGTCCTGTGTTCTCTTCAACAGACACCGAATTGAGAGCAGAGTGTCAGTCATCCACTCCCACACCAGACAACCCTGCGCATGAGGTTAGTTTGAATTCAGCTGTTTATTTTGGGATGTATGAATGATTAGAAATTATATAGTTTCGTAAGGGACATATTTATCAATGAACTTATTGAACAATTGAAACACATTAGGAACCGCAAAGTTGGAGACATGCATAAAGACATTGCTTCAAATTTAAAACCGGATTACTCTGGAATGGCTAACTGTGCAGGGGAATGCTTTACACCTTTATGTTCGGTAAGGTCTGCTGTTTATTCTGATATATGGTTTGTCATGTGTTGAGGGAAAGTTCGCGAAGTATTCCACCAAGATGAATGTGTAGGGAGACGGGCGCAAAAAAATATGATTACATTAAAGTTACTTTTCTCGCGAATTGTTTACCACAACAACTAATCACTAACATCGTTTAAAGGCTGAGAAAAAGCTCTTTCGTGTGATACATGTGATGTCTGTGATCAGGCTTCTTCGCAAGTAGTTAAGCAAATTTGGGTGGGACAGAAATACCTTTACAGAGCAGCAGTTCTGGCCATATCGGCTATGGCTCACATGATGTACTGCTTTAAATGCATTATCGCTTCACTACCCAACACGCGAACAAGAAAGAAAAGAAACCAATGTGCTTATGTCGCAATTTCCGATAGGCCCAGGCCTAGAGAAAAGACAGCTATGGTAACCTAACAATTAGGATTTGCTTTGCCTACACTGCTGTTTGGTTGTCCCAAACTTTGAGACGATCCATACTCGCATTAACTGAATCTTATCAACCCGAACTGCGATGTTGAGTGACGGGATGCAATGCCTAATAATCTCACTGTCTTTGGCATAACTGCTAACAGTGCGCCTAGGCCTACTGTTAAACACCTGAAAAATATTGAGCTGCTGTTTTCTTTTCATGTCGAGCACTAGGCCTACGCTTGAATGATTTATGACTGAATGGAACGTTGCGTTTTTAAAGAACTGCTTATTACGTTGTGTGACAAAGTTTACACTAATCATCATCTTCTAATGTATCCTTATGTTGAGATGTCCATTCTCTTTGCCCTAGGCTATCATTTGTGTGCGAAGCATGTTTTAATTAAGACAGTACACAAGCTATTTTTATTGTAATATTGAACGATTTCATGAATAAATTGTACGCACAGTACATTGTACGGCCAAGGCAAGGGGCAACTCTTCTCTTCAATTTCCCTTCCAAATTACCGTATTTTCCAGACTATAAGTCGCTCCTGAGTATAAGTCGCATCAGTCAAAAAATGCGTCATGAGCAGGAAAAAAACATATATAAGTCGCACCTGACTATAAGTCGCATTTATTTAGAAATGTATTTCACAAAATCCAAAACCAAAAACGGAGATTATGTAACTGGATTATTGAGGCCAAAAAGATTAATGAAGATGAAGGAGTGAAGGCAGCCAAGAGGAGGGCAGGAAGGTAATTGCAAAGCAAAAGATTCACTGAAAGAAAATGCCATGAGGTGCACCAAAATCTTACTAGAATGTGGAGAATACAATGCAATCAAGCATTTTGGGCGATGTGGAGTCACAAGCTGGCAGCAGATTAAATGCTCATGAGAGAGAAAAAGATGCAGTTTTAGACGTGACCGAAAAGATAGGCCTATAGGCCCGACGGTAATTGTAAAGCAATTTACAAAAGATTCACTGAACAAAAATGCTGATATGATGCATGAAAATGTAGCTAAAAATGTGGAGAATACAATGCAATCAAGCATTTTGGGCGATGTGGAGTCACAAGCTGGCAGCAGATTAAATGCTCACGATAGAGAAAAAGACTGTTTTAAAAGGACGTGACCTAAGCTGAGGCAAGCCATGGCAATTGGCCAATAGGCCGGACGGTATTTGTAAAGCAGTTTACAAATGATTCACAGAACAAAAATGCTGATGTGGTACATGAAAATGTAGCTGTACACATTGAGGCCAAAAATATTGAGAATTCTACAGGGAATGTTAATGAAGGAGTGAATGGTGGCAAGAGGCAAGCCGAAGGCTGCTGACAAGGCCCGACGCTAGTTGTAAAGCAATTTACAAAAAAAATCACTGAACTCAAATGCTGATGTGGTACATGAAAATTTAGCTAAAAATGTGGAGAATGCAATCAATCATTTTTCACGATATATTGGCACAGGCTGGCATGCAGCAGAACAATTGCTTGGCTGGCCACCTCCGAGAGAGCGAGAGGAAAAAAAGATGCACATTTAAAAGGGTCTAAATTCCAGCACGGAATTGAGGGTATTGCGAATAAATTATTACTTAGTATTGAGCATAATAATAAGTCCCGCAAATCTAGCCATCATAATGCGAGAGATTCCCACACATTTTACCCTGTACCCTGTCTGACATTAATATAATAATGGAGCGGCCTGAATGCGGGACTATTGACGGACCAACTCTGACTTCAATTGAACCCCATGCAGAGACGCGCACGCAGGACCACTTTGGGGGTGCCTCTTTTCTCTCTCTCTCTCTCTCTCTCTCTCTCTCTCTCTCTCTCACAGCAGGATTTGTCAAATTATAGCCTAGGTGCTTCAACATCAACTGCTATTGACAGGAAAGGAAAACAAACATTTAGCGATCAGGAACAGTCAGGAATTTTGCAAATACAGAAGCATGACCGCCTAGGCTATAACGTAGAGAACATGGATGACTTTGACGTTCGATTGCGGACGTGAATAGACAGCTACAGACACGGAGCGCACATTAGGCCTACTTTTACTTTCTGTGCGTATTCATTACGTGAAGGATAATTAGTAGCTAAACAGCGATCAAATATAACATGGCAGTGCGTTTTGTTTTCAAATGTTTTCATGCATGTCTAGATAACAGGTGAGGGATGTTTAGGAGACTCGTAAATCCTCAAATTTAGGCTGCGCAAAGCACAGCACATTTATTTGGCCATGGCTTGTATTCGAGTCAGCTATAATATAGTCCTTTATTTCTTGCGTTTTATTGTGAGACATAGGCCTACTTTTCGTTTGGAGCGGCATGGGTAGGCTATCAAAAGCAGATGTTTAATTTAAGATTTAATTTACGTTTGGACTGTTGATTATATTGCTAAATATCGGGACTGATGACCACTGAAATCTGTGGGGTATTTAATGGCTTACTATTAAGTTTCATAGTGTCGGGAATTTCGATTGCCATCCACTTATTGCGAGATAAGGTATCCGCGCTTTCATTCATTCGTGTGCTGTGCTGCAAGGGAAACCTTATTCTGTATAGCAAAAGATGTCTAAGATAGCCTAAATGTAGTTATTTTTTAAATTATGCATGATTTACTTTTTTTATAAAATTCATAGGCTGATGCCTGGCAGCAACAATTGTGTTTAAATGTAGGCTTCAGCCTCTAGCTCAGAAGGGTGCGGCATGCGACTAGCTTGAGAGCAATGAGAGCAACGTGTTGGAGACTCATGGTGTAAATGACTTTTCATTGGCAACAATACCAACCAACAATATAAAATATTAAGAAGAGCTCTTTTATGAGTTAAATTTATTTGTCCAAATCTGAGGCCTGGCTATAAATAGAATCCCTGCCATAATTTGACGATTTAGGTATGCACGTGGTAGTGCAAGCACTAATCTCTGACTGAAAGTGCACAGGACTTGTGCATTTGAGAGCGCTCTCTCGCGCTGTAGATGTAATGTTTCACGTAGGGTTTATATATTATATATTTTTTCATAGATAAGTCGCACCTGACTATAAGTCGCAGGACCAGCCAAACTATGAAAAAAAGTGTGACTTATAGTCTGGAAAATACGGTACGTTTTATTGTCTGAAGACATCTATCGCAAGAATTTAACATTCTAACAGCAAAGCAAATGCAAGCTAACCAAAGTGCAGTCGGTTCTCCCGCCATGGTTTTTGAAATCGCACACCTGCTGTATCTAAAGGCCCACGCACATAAGGCCTACGACTATCACTCTACACGCCCCCTGTTGCACGTCACAATTTAATTTACTATAGCTGATCCTGCCTCCTGGCTCCCCAAAATGCCGCATCATGTGAACAGATCAGCAGGCCGGCAAATTTTCACCTCGCTTTCAGACACAAAAAGACGTCCCCTCTTCCCGCAAATATAGCGTGATCTCTGTGTGAAAAGGCCTATTGAATTACAATTATACTGCAGGTACAGTCTGAAAATCTTTGTCGGTACTGATAGTCATCAATTCACACTTTGTTCCCCTGTCTACATCGTTTTCAGTGTCATAAACTTAAAGGTTTGTGTGAAATGGACAGTTGATGCCTGTTGCATATTGCTGTTAATTTTTTTAGGTGCACTGTGTCAGAGGTCAGTGTGGCACTTCTGCGAAAGAGGGGATTGGAGAAGTTGGTGTCCAGCACCTTGCTGTGTTCTCAGTAGAGCTTGCCAGTGGTCAGTTATAGTTTTCAGTAAATGTTGTTAACTTCTGGCAATGCATGTCATGCCTGCTAAAGGTTTGCAGCATGAAAAATGTGGCAATATCAGGCCATTTTTCTATGTCTTGATGGACATTTTGAGTAGAATATTGTCTGTCAGGGATGTGAGTTGAGTATAGTATACCTATATGTGGTTTTATGATTTGAGGAAAGTCAAACACTGAATCTCCCTGTGTTCTCTTGTACAGACACCGAATCAAGATCAGGGTGTCAATCATCCAGAGCCGCGCCAAATGACTGCTTGTGAGGTGAGTTTGAATTTACCTGTGTTTTGAAATTGACCAATGGTTAGAAGTACTGTGATGTTCCATGGAACATAATGTTCAGTGTTTTAGTAAACATCTTGCAGCTACAGTGGAAATGTCTTCTATTCAGTATGGATGGTTTTACTAACCATGGTGTCCCCCCAACACTGTTTTTTTTCTGAGTGTGCCATACACTGGGAGTTCAATAACAGAAGACAGAGTTTGATCAAGAATGTCATTAGAAGTCCAAAGGACAGTGTCCTTGCATACCATGAGTTTGTATGTGTTACAAACTGTCCTCACATAACATGAATATTCCCCTGTGTCACACACAGATGTAGGAATTACAGCACATGCTTGTAAAATGGCTAGTTAAGAAATGCATTATGCAGTGACATGCCTCCCTTATCCAAAATGGTTGCTAAATCTTGTTAAATATTCTGTCTGTAGATACTGTATGGAGTATTCCCATCTGTACCAGTTGATGCCTTTTCATCTTTGCATATTGCTGTTATTTTTTTTAGGTGCACTGTGTCAGAGGTCAGTGTGGCACTTCTGTAAAAGAGGGGATTGGAAAAGTTGGTGTCCAGCACCTTGCTGTGTCCTCAGCAGACCTTGCCAGTGGTCAGTTACAGTTTTGAGTAAATGTTGTTAACTTCTGGCAATGCATGTCATCCCTGCTAAGGGTTTGCAGCATGAAAAATGTGGCATTATCAGGCCATTTTTCTATGTCTTGATGGACATTTTGAGTAGCCTATATGTGGTTTTATGACTTGAGGAAAGTCACGCTCTGAATCTCCCTGTGTTCTCTTGTACAGGGACCGAGATCAGGGTGTCAATCATCCAGAGCCGCACCAAATGACTCTGCTTGTGAGGTGAGTTTGAATTTACCTGTGGTTTGAAATTGACCAATGGTTAGAAGTACTGTGATGTTCCATGGGACATAATTTTCAGTGTTTTAGTTAGGGTTGCAGCTATCAATTATTTTTGTAATTGATTAATCTCGCACTTTATCGATTGATTAATCAGATTTTTTTTTTTTTTTTTTTTTCGTTTTTAAACAACCAATACAAATAATGCATAACGAAAATGATGTGGCTGTTCAAGCAATTGCCAGAGGTATTTATTCTAACTCCAACATTTGGCTCAAAAACTAAGCTCATTTATTGCAATTTATAAGTGTTTATAAGTGCCAGTGCCAACAATTAAACAATGTTAAAAATGCTCTCTGTAAAATTGCAGCCTCTTGTGCATGACAGCTGGGCGAACAAAGCTGTCCATACTATGTTGTGAAGTCTGTGTTGCAAACATGTGGACAGATTTTTCCAGGGGATTTCCAGATAGTCTAGGGTTAATCAACATATTTCCTTGCAGTTTGAGGCTGTGTAGTGCTGTGGCTAGGAAGAAGAATAATCAGTTTCCTTATCAGCCCCTATCAGTTAGTTTCCTGCAGTTTCGCTAGTGGTCTGTATTGTAGAACATTTTTTTTATTCTTCCTACCTACAGCACTCGCTGTCTTCAAACAACAGGGCTGTAGGTTGATTTACCCTGGACCTGGAGTTTAACTTTTAGTGTTAAGCAAAGCCATTGATTGGTAGAAATCCCTGTTGCCATTTCTTTTTTTTACAGGTAATTGAAGTTAAGCAGGGTAAATCTAAATTTGGCTTTGGACACAGGTTCCGAAACTAGATGTGTTTGTGTTTTTTAAATGCCATATGAAGGTTTACTTCATTATTTAGAGGAATTGTCGTCTTTGCCATCATCACAAAAGAAGCATATCTTTCTCTTTTGTGTGTGTGATGAGTGACACCCCAACAGTTAGCTAAACTTCACAGTCACTAAAAGTCACAGGAATTGAATAGATATGCTTCTATATTATAAAAGTAACTTATATTCCCCTTTTCATCTCTCCTGATGGATTTGTGTGCCATCACTCAAACTGTGCAAACTGATAGCCATCACTCAAACTGTGCATTTGCACTGTGCATTTTGTTAGCATTTCTTAATTGTGTATGTTTCATAAGTGTGAAGCTTATTCCATTTAATAAGAAAATGAGTATGCAATTGATCAATTGTTGTCTAATGCTGTGGTTTGTATAATTTTGTCTGTGAAGAATGCTGTGGTGTGTGTGGCACAAAATCTGCCTCCAGAAATCCTCAGAAGACTGGGATGTATCAGATGTCCGTGAACATTAAAGTATGCCAGTGTAACTTCTGGTTCACCTCATCTCCGACTCAGCTACTCAAGGTATTATTTAAATGTAGTGCAATGTCCATCACTAGGCACACTTGCTAATGTGCGGTCAACACTTACATTATGTTTGGTTAGGCATATAAAGCATATAAAGAAGCTGGGTGTATTTTGTTTTTAACAAGCAGTGTAATGAAATGTCATGTTATTTAAAACAATCCAACTTAATTTTTAGGAGATCTAAAGTCAATTTATTATCACATACATTTTGTCTACGCAAGTTCCAGTTTGTTTGGCAATTTTGAACAGCAACCTCCCTATCTGCGAGTACATCCTTTTTCTTTTTTATCTTCTAATATTTTTTTTAATTTTCAGGTTTCTGTGTTTCATCAAGGCGGTGTACGAAGAGACCATGGTCTGAGGAGGAGATGCAAGCGGTGATGAAACATCTGAGGCCTTTTGTTGAAAACGGTGTCACTGCCACCAACGGGCAGTGCCTGCAGTGCAAGGAAAAGGAACACCCTATCTTGGAGACAAGATCCATTCAAAACATTAGTGATTTTGTACGCAACAGAGGCTTGGCCTTTAAAAGGCATTCAAATGTTAAACGCTAAATGCACTTTTGGATAGCTTGAGCCTTTACCTTTCTAGGCATGTTTTTTACAATGCTGTCATTGTTAAGGAAGAGATTCTTGAGGCGACCAAATCAAATATAGTTCAGTGATTCAACAAATGTTGTGTTGTGTGTTAATAATGACAAACCTAGATGATTATTTTCAACATTTTTAGCCTAAATGTAGATGAGTTTAGTAGTAAAACATTTGGCCCACCAGTAGGTAGACCCCATCAGATAAGAGCCGTTGTGTTATCTGTAAGCTTTTGTAACTTGACAGAATTTGATTGGAGGTACTGATGTTTTCTAGAGGAAGAAGTGTAGAATGGAGTGATTGTGCTGCTTATGTACGTCATCTGCAAATGATGTCTCTGTGATGAGTTATTCACACTTATTTCAACTTGTGTGCCAAATTGTAATGCACAACAGAGGTCAACAAAGAAAACAAAAATGACCTCTTAATATATTCCATATTATTATAATGGTGTGCCTCAGTCACTTTGGTCTTATAAGCTATGTGTCCTTTCAAAACAGGTTATACTTGGTGTATGTGTATGGTGACCTGGCCTTACAGACCTTGTGTCCTTTCAAAACAGGTTATACTTGGTGTATGTGTATGGTGACCTGGCCTTACAGACCTTGTGTCCTTTCAAAACAGGTTCTACTTGGTGTATGTGTATGGTGACCTGGCCTTACAGGCCTTGTGTCCTTTCAAAGCAGGTTATACATAGTGTATGTGTATGATGACATCACTGACCTTGTACACCACACTGTCCTTATAGACCGTGTTACAGAAAAGTCTTTACAAACCACCAGAAAGTCTGAAAAATAGCCATTTTTTATATCTCAGTTGTGCAAAGAAAATCTTTTAATTTTAAGTCGTGTATAGGTTCCCTGATTTTTTTCATGATTTTTGGTATGTTTTTTGTAGCTCTAGCACCACCAGAACCTGGTGTCCCCGCAGCCCTATTCCAAGTCTGATTTGCACAAAAAATCCAAAATTGTCCCTATAGTCTGATAAACGGGTATAGGTGTGTGTGTGTGTGTGTGTGCCCGCTAGATTTTTTTCTCCTCTCTCTCCGTGTCTGTCTGTCTGTATCTGTGTGTTCCATCTCACCGTCAGTAGCACGGTGAGCATCCTGCACTGAGAGATAAGCACCGGCCTCCGCTCTCTCAGAGTGCCACAGGCAGCACCTCTCCTCACACACATGCACACGCACACACACACACACACACACACACACACACACACACACACACACACACACACACACACACACACACACACACACACACACACACACACACACACACACACACACACACACACACAGACACACACACACACAGACACACACACACACAGAGACACATGCATACACACACCAGAGAGTAATCTGTACACCCGTCTGCCTCTCTACTTCAGTCATCTCGTCCATCTCTCTACTCTCTTTGCCCTTGGCTCCGTCCGATTATTTTTCCTCCTACCTCTCTTCATCCTTCTCTTCTTCTTCTCTTCTTCTTCTCTTCCTTCTTCTTTCCTTTCCTCTACTCTCCTTTTGTTATGGCCCGTGTTCCGCATCCGTCTTGGTTAGGTTCCGTCTGTGTTAGAATCCATCTGTGTTAGGTTCCATCTGTCTTCGGTTCCATCTGTCTTCAGTTCGGTCCGAGTTCTCACTGGTGTTCTTATTGAGTTGGATTTCATTGCATGAGAAAGAAAAAGACAGGAGTCACAACAGACAGCAACACTAATAGAAAGACGTATAGACATTTATGGATTTATCACACATCCATACTTACCTACCTACTTACCTACAGACATACTGTACATACCTACATACATACATACATACATACAAACATACATACATAGATATATATACAAACAAACATACATAGCCTACATACATACTGTACATACATACACAACTATACAGTACACTACATCCAAAACTGTAACTGCAATACACTGATCCATATCTACACAGATAAAACATGTTGTCTTGTTAGGCCATACCCATGCCATTTGTCTGAGGAGTTGTGAAGTTGATACACATATTAAATTATGTTAAAATATATTTAGAAGATAATAAATTGGAACTGCAGAGTGTGAGTGTGTCAGTCAGTCTGTGTTTACTGTATGTGGTGTGTGTGTGTGTGTGTGTGTGTGTGTGTGTGTGTGTGAGTGACAGATTGTATTGTCTGAGACTCCTGAGGAGGCAGCAGACGTGACAGCCGTATCATCCCCCGAAATCACATTAAGCCAAGGAGATAAAAACACACACGCACACGCACACACACGCACACACACGCACACACACACACACACACACACACACACACACATTCCCATGCACACACACACACACATGCACACACACTCACACTCACATGCACACACACAAATACACATACACATACAAACAGGGACACACACACTCTCTCCATCCTTCATCTGTAGGCTTCACAAATCTGCTACACTCCTCCTCATCATCCCTCTCTTTTTCTTTCTCTCTCCCTCTCTCTCTCTCTACTCCCTTCCCTCTTCATCTCTCTCCCCTAAAACTTCATGGCCTACTTTCCAGTGTGCTTTGAAAAACTGTAGCTGCTGCATGTCGGATGAAAGAAAGCAGGTCCGATGAGAGGATGAAGAGAGAGAGAGAGAGAGAAAGAGAGAGAGTGGGAGAAGAGGAAGCATGTGAAGGCTTGCCCCCTTTATCTCTGTGCCCGGCCTGGGCAAAACATCATCTCTTTTTGTTCTCTTCTTTTTTTAGAAAGAAAAAAAGAGTCTGCCAATGCCTTTGCTTCCCACAAGATGAAAAAAATATGTTTTCCTCATCAAGGCTAATCATCATCATCATCAAGACCACCATCATCAGCATCATCAACATCATCATCATCACCATCATCATCATCTCCTTCTTCTTCTTCAGATGCACAAAGCCGCAAAACCAGGATCCTGGCCAATATGACAACTACTACAGGCCATAGGCTGTCTCTACTAACGTGTGTGTGTGTATGTGCGTAGGTGTGTGTGTGTGTGTGTGTGTAAGTTATAGGTATGTGTCTGTGTGTGTGTGTGTGTGTGTGTGTGTGTGTGTGTGTGTGTGTGTGTGTGTGTGTGTGTAAGTGTGTATCTCTCCCACTCAATGTGACCCACTCGTTGTGTCTCCCTCTCTCACCAACAGGGAAACGAAAACAGATTTGATCTTTTTTTTTTTTTAAATGCTCAGCAGCAGCAAAATATCCTTTCTTATTTTTGGCCGCTCAAACACACTGTATATATGTCTCTCCTCCTCCCTTAGGCGGTCATGATATGTGAGAGTTCGGATCGCTGACTTCACCCCTGCCTAAAAGAGCTGATATATGGCCGCTCTAGAATAGCAGCACCCTAAAAATATACATTAGCTATAGACTGCTATATCCTCAGGGGGCACCCATCTCAGCACTTTCTTTGTATTTAAGGGTTTCATTTTTTATGGTGTTACCTGGACGAGGATATTTTTGGGAGGATATGGTGACTCGTTTGCAGATTTGTGTGTGTGGGCATGCAGGGATTCTTCTTGTCTGTTGTTTTTTCTTTCTTTCTTTCTTTCTTTCTTCCTTTCTTTCTTTCTTTCTTCCTTTTCTTTCTTTCTTTCGTGTCTTTTTTCTTTCTTTCTTTGTTTCTTTGGACACACTCACAGCTGTATTGCATGCCTCTAACTCAAGAGTGTGATGGAATTGTTCTGAAGATGCCCCCCAGCACCACCAGCACCTCCAGCACCAGCACCAGCACCACTAGCACCACCAGCACCAGCACCAGCACCAACAGTGTGTGTATGTGTGTGTGTGTATGTGTGTGTGTGTGTGTGTGTGTGTGTGTGTGTGTGTGTGTGTGTGTGTGTGTGTGTGTGTGTGTGTGTGTGTGTGTGTGTGTGTGTGTGTGTGTGTGTGTGTGTGTGTGTGTGTGTGTGTGTGTGTGTGTGTGTGTGTGTGTGTGTGTGCACACGTGACACAGAGAGAGGTTGTCAGATCTGTTGATTTTTTGTTGTTTGACAGATTTTACATTGTATTTGACTGAGTGTTATTGTGTACCTCACTTAAATCGTTGTTTGTGCATGAATGCTTGGGCCTACAGTTGTGTGTATTTATGTATTCATTTACTTGTGTGTGTGTGTGTGTGTGTGTGTGTGTGTGTGTGTGTTCCCAAAAGTGGCTAGCCAGTGACTGGTTTATATTTAGTGGTGCTGTTGTCGGGGGCAATGGCTTCACAATCTCTCTCTCTCTCTCTCTCTCTCTGCCCACATCAGGCTGTCTCCCTCTTTGGCGTCCAGCCATGCCTATTTTCAGACTCTGCACTGTCTGTCGCGTCAGAGGGTGACAGCTAAGAGGACAGGGACAGCGTGTGTGTGTATGTGTGTGTGAGGATTTTGTGTGTGTGTGTGTGTGTGTCGTGAGGGGGATTTACGTTGGTGTCATGTGAGAAGCTGTCTCATCAGTGATCTGGGGGCAGGCAAGGGGTGTGTGGCATGGGGAAGATTATCCAATATTCTAAGCCCTGGAGTGGATCTAAGAGTGTGCGTGTGCGTGTGTGTGTGTGTGTGTGTGTGTGTGTGTTTTTGTTTTCTCCCGGTACGCCAGTTTGAAGGTTACGTGACAGAAGGATGTCAAAGGTCTCTCTCATGCTAAGTTGGCTGTCTGGAAGACCAGGAAGAGCAGAATGTTGGGGACTGGTTCAGTCGACCCTGGGGAGGTTCTTAAGGGGATGGCGGCAGGTAGTTTAAAGATTGAGTTCTCTTATTATAGCCTGGTTAAGAACATTGAGGGGTTTCTGGATGTGTGGGGGTTGGGGTGGTGTTGTGTGAGGGTGGGGGGGATGATCAGCATATGGGATTTTTATGTGTGTATGTATTTATGTATTTTTGTGTGTATGTATTTATGTATTTTTGTATGGTGTTGGACTTTATATGAGGCGCGTCTTGATTTCATGGGTTGAGGAATGATCCAATAAATGGCGTATGAACCTCTCTCTATCCTCTCTCTCTCTCTCTCTCTCTTCTCTCTCTCTCTCTCTCTATCTCTGCTCTATAAGTGTATTGATGTGAAAGTGTCTGCTAGTGGTTACATAAAACAGTGCTAAACCACTCGCCAAGCCAGTTTCACGCTCGTCACACTTTCTCTCTCTCTTCCTCCATGTATCTCTCTTGCCATCCCACTCTCTCTCTTTTCTTCTCTGCCCGACTCTCTCTCGCTCTGTCTTTCAATTCAATTCAATTTAAAGGCTTTATTGACATGAAAAAAAAATCAAAGTGTACAAAATTACAGTTTTTTTTCTGATTGCTTAAACACATTTTTGGTAACTATGGCTTTTTTTGCAAAACTCTCTCACACACACACACACACACACACACACGCACGCACACACACACGCACTCACACACACGCACACACACACACACATACACACAAATAGGAAAACCTTTCACCCAATCAGCAAAACATTGTAGTTCTCTTGCAAAAGCTAACACACCTTGCTCAACTCTCCACACCTTCGTAAAAATTGTGTTTTTGTATCAAACAGTAAACACAAGCCATCACAATAGTAAGCACACAATGTGCCAACTACACACTGATGGTATGAATAAAAAACACATCTGACTTTTGCTTTGAAAAGACAAAAAAGTCCAGGGTGCTCAGGAAGTTCCTATCAGAAATTTGAAGGTGCTCTTTGGGTTCGGTAATCCAGTAGTAAATAGAAAAAAGGGGGTCCAAGACACTCTTCTTCAAAAATATAAAAAGCTTTTATTTAACTGGCTAATTCATCATAGAACGTTTAAAAACATAGGGAGAAGCAACCCACGCGTAGCAGCACAAGCAGCCTTCTTCAGGGTGTGTTTCACAGACAAACGGTTTCCCCTTTTGTAGGCTAATTGAGTGATATGGTGAATTACCACATGGAACATGCCAGAACAGTCCACTAGGTGGCTGGCTATGAATGTTCACATACAAAAAAGACAAATTAATACAAAAATAATTCACTAGGTGGCTATACATCGTAAATATAAGCCTCCAGAGAGAGTACAAGGTATAGAGAAAGACTATTACCAGTTAAGCCTATTAATACATACAGAGAAAAGACGATCACAAAAAAGGACTGAAATC
>NW_025962233.1:0-20986 GCF_017589495.1 Alosa alosa
AACCACTGATATCAATTGCAACAGCCAGAGAAATAAAAATCATTTTTTCGACGAGGAGGGCCTTTGGTTTACAAGCGCTTCTGACCAGCGTCCGCGAGACTGTCATAATTGATAGAACACCAAGCACTACATTAAACAGCGATCCCATAGCATAATGGGTAGTCTCTGTGCAAAGCACTTGAAGCATTGTGCCAGCCTCACAGGTTCTAATCCTGCTTCGGCGTGAATTGACCACAGCGGTCTCCGTTAGTTTTACCAGTGTCTGGTAGCCTGTGTCAGTGCAATCGCTGATGGCGAGAACATCGCGTCGCGTCGCGTCGCGTCGCGATCTCTTAAGAAGCCAATTGCGTTACTGTTTCTAACTGTTTGCTGTCTTTTTGTTGCGCTGTTTACTGAGGGCACTCATATTAACCACTGATATCAATTGCAACAGCCAGAGAAATAAAAATCATTTTTTTACGAGAAGGAGGGCCTTTGGTTTACAAACGCTTCGGCCAGCGTCCGCGAGACTGTCATAATTGATAGAACACCGAGCACTACATTAAACAGCGATCCCATAGCATAATGGAGTAGTCTCTGTGCAAAGCACTTGAAGCATTGTGCCAGCGTCACAGGTTCTAATCCTGCTTAGTGAATTGACCACCGCGGTCTCCCGTTAATTTTACCGGTAGCCTGTGTCAGTGCAATCGCTGATCGCGAGAACATGCGTGCGTGCGTGCGATCTCTTAAGAAGCCAATTGCGTGACTGTTTCTAACTGTTTGCTGTCTTTTTGTTGCGCTGTTTACTGAGGGCACTCATATTAACCACTGATATCAATTGCAACAGCCAGAGAAATAAAAATCATTTTTTACGAGAAGGAGGGCCTTTGGTTTACAAGCGCTTCTGGCCAGCGTCGCGAGACTGTCATAATTGATAGAACACCAAGCACTACATTAAACAGCGATCCCATAGCATAATGGGTAGTCTCTGTGCAAAGCACTTGAAGCATTGTGCCAGCCTCACAGGTTCTAATCCTGCTTAGTGAATTGACCACCGCGGTCTCCGTTAATTTTACCAGTGTCTGGTAGCCTGTGTCAGTGCAATCGCTGATCGGCGAGAACATCGTCGCGTCGCGTCGCGTCGCGATCTCTTAAAAGCCAATTGCGTTACTGTTTCTAACTGTTTGCTGTCTTTTTGTTGCTGTTTACTGGGGGCACTCATATTAACCACTGATATCAATTGCAACAGCCAGAGAAAAAAAAATCATTTTTACGAGAAGGAGGGCCTTTGGTTTACAAGCCTTCTGACCAGCGTCCGCGAGACTGTCATAATTGATAGAACACCGAGCACTACATTAAACAGCGATCCCATAGCATAATGGAGTAGTCTCTGTGCAAAGCACTTGAAGCATTGTGCCAGCGTCACAGGTTCTAATCCTGCTTAGTGAATTGACCACCGCGGTCTCCGTTAATTTTACCCGGTAGCCTGTGTCAGTGCAATGTCGCTGATCAGCGAGAACATCGCGTCGCGTCGCGTCGCGATCTCTTAAGAAGCCAATTGCGTTACTGTTTCTAACTGTTTGCTGTCTTTTTGTTGCGCTGTTTACTGAGGGCACTCATATTAACCACTGATATCAATTGCAACAGCCAGAGAAATAAAAATCATTTTTTACGAGAAGGAGGGCCTTTGGTTTACAAAGCGCTACGACCAGCGTCCGCGAGACTGTCATAATTGATAGAACACCGAGCACTACATTAAACAGCGATCCCATAGCATAATGGAGTAGTCTCTGTGCAAAGCACTTGAAGCATTGTGCCAGCGTCACAGGTTCTAATCCTGCTTAGTGAATTGACCACCGCGGTCTCCGTTAATTTTACCGGTAGCCTGTGTCAGTGCAATCGCTGATCGCGAGAACATGCGTCGCGTCGCGTCGTCGCGATCTCTTAAAGCCAATTGCGTTACTGTTTCTAACTGTTTGCTGTCTTTTTGTTGCGCTGTTTACTGAGGGCACTCATATTAACCACTGATATCAATTGCAACAGCCAGAGAAATAAAATCATTTTTCACGAGAAGGAGGGCCTTTGGTTTACAAGCGCTTCTGGCCAGCGTCGCGAGACTGTCATAATTGATAGAACACCGAGCACTACATTAAACAGCGATCCCATAGCATAATGGAGTAGTCTCTGTGCAAAGCACTTGAAGCATTGTGCCAGCGTCACAGGTTCTAATCCTGCTTAGTGAATTGACCACCGCGGTCTCCGTTAATTTTACCAGGTAGCCTGTGTCAGTGCAATCGCTGATCGCGAGAACATCGTCGCGTCGCGTGCGTCGCGATCTCTTAAAGCCAATTGCGTTACTGTTTCTAACTGTTTGCTGTCTTTTTGTTGCGCTGTTTACTGGGGGCACTCATATTAACCACTGATATCAATTGCAACAGCCAGAGAAATAAAAATCATTTTTCACGAGAAGGAGGGCCTTTGGTTTACAAAGCCTTCTGACCAGCGTCCGCGAGACTGTCATAATTGATAGAACACCGAGCACTACATTAAACAGCGATCCCATAGCATAATGGAGTAGTCTCTGTGCAAAGCACTTGAAGCATTGTGCCAGCGTCACAGGTTCTAATCCTGCTTAGTGAATTGACCACCGCGGTCTCCCGTTAATTTTACCGGTAGCCTGTGTCAGTGCAATCGCTGATCGCGAGAACATCGTCGTCGCGTCGCGTCGCGATCTCTTAAGAAGCCAATTGCGTTACTGTTTCTAACTGTTTGCTGTCTTTTTGTTGCGCTGTTTACTGAGGGCACTCATATTAACCACTGATATCAATTGCAACAGCCAGAGAAATAAAAATCATTTTTTACGAGAAGGAGGGCCTTTGGTTTACAAGCGCTTCTGACCAGCGTCCGCGAGACTGTCATAATTGATAGAACACCAAGCACTACATTAAACAGCGATCCCATAGCATAATGGGTAGTCTCTGTGCAAAGCACTTGAAGCATTGTGCCAGCGTCACAGGTTCTAATCCTGCTTAGTGAATTGACCACCGCGGTCTCCGTTAATTTTACCAGTGCCTGGTAGCCAGTGCAATGTCGCTGATGGCGAGAACATCGCGTCGCGTCGCGTCGCGTCGCGATCTCTTAAAAGCCAATTGCGTTACTGTTTCTAACTGTTTGCTGTCTTTTTGTTGCGCTGTTTACTGAGGGCACTCATATTAACCACTGATATCAATTGCAACAGCCAGAGAAATAAAAATCATTTTTTACGAGAAGGAGGGCCTTTGGTTTACAAACGCTACGGCCAGCGTCCGCGAGACTGTCATAATTGATAGAACACCGAGCACTACATTAAACAGCGATCCCATAGCATAATGGAGTAGTCTCTGTGCAAAGCACTTGAAGCATTGTGCCAGCGTCACAGGTTCTAATCCTGCTTAGTGAATTGACCACCGCGGTCTCCGTTAATTTTCCGGTAGCCTGTGTCAGTGCAATGTCGCTGATGGCGAGAACATCGCGTCGTCGCGTCGTCGTCGCGATCTCTTAAGAAGCCAATTGCGTTACTGTTTCTAACTGTTTGCTGTCTTTTTGTTGCGCTGTTTACTGAGGGCACTCATATTAACCACTGATATCAATTGCAACAGCCAGAGAAATAAAAATCATTTTTTTACGAGAAGGAGGGCCTTTGGTTTACAAACGCTACGGCCAGCGTCACGAGACTGTCATAATTGATAGAACACCAAGCACTACATTAAACAGCGATCCCATAGCATAATGGAGTAGTCTCTGTGCAAAGCACTTGAAGCATTGTGCCAGCGTCACAGGTTCTAATCCTGCTTAGTGAATTGACCACCGCGGTCTCCCGTTAATTTTACCAGTGTCTGGTAGCCTGTGTCAGTGCAATGTCGCTGATGGCGAGAACATGCGTCGCGTCGCGTCGTCGCGATCTCTTAAGAAGCCAATTGCGTGACTGTTTCTAACTGTTTGCTGTCTTTTTGTTGCGCTGTTTACTGGGGCACTCATATTAACCACTGATATCAATTGCAACAGCCAGAGAAATAAAAATCATTTTTTACGAGAAGGAGGGCCTTTGGTTTACAAAGCCTTCTGACCAGCGTCCGCGAGACTGTCATAATTGATAGAACACCGAGCACTACATTAAACAGCGATCCCATAGCATAATGGAGTAGTCTCTGTGCAAAGCACTTGAAGCATTGTGCCAGCGTCACAGGTTCTAATCCTGCTTAGTGAATTGACCACCGCGGTCTCCCGTTAATTTTAGTGTCCGGTAGCCTGTGTCAGTGCAATCGCTGATGGCGAGAACATGCGTCGCGTCGTCGTCGCGATCTCTTAAAAGCCAATTGCGTTACTGTTTCTAACTGTTTGCTGTCTTTTTGTTGCGCTGTTTACTGAGGGCACTCATATTAACCACTGATATCAATTGCAACAGCCAGAGAAAAAAAAATCATTTTTTACGAGAAGGAGGGCCTTTGGTTTACAAGCGCTTCTGACCAGCGTCCGCGAGACTGTCATAATTGATAGAACACCGAGCACTACATTAAACAGCGATCCCATAGCATAATGGAGTAGTCTCTGTGCAAAGCACTTGAAGCATTGTGCCAGCGTCACAGGTTCTAATCCTGCTTAGTGAATTGACCACCGCGGTCTCCCGTTAATTTTACCGGTAGCCTGTGTCAGTGCAATGCGCTGATCGCGAGAACATCGTCGCGTCGTCGTCGCGATCTCTTAAAAGCCAATTGCGTTACTGTTTCTAACTGTTTGCTGTCTTTTTGTTGCGCTGTTTACTGGGGGCACTCATATTAACCACTGATATCAATTGCAACAGCCAGAGAAATAAAAATCATTTTTACGAGAAGGAGGGCCTTTGGTTTACAAGCGCTTCGACCAGCGTCCGCGAGACTGTCATAATTGATAGAACACCGAGCACTACATTAAACAGCGATCCCATAGCATAATGGGTAGTCTCTGTGCAAAGCACTTGAAGCATTGTGCCAGCGTCACAGGTTCTAATCCTGCTTAGTGAATTGACCACCCGCGGTCTCCGTTAATTTTACCGGTAGCCTGTGTCAGTGCAATGTCGCTGATCGCGAGAACATCGCGTCGCGTCGCGTCGCGTCGTCGATCTCTTAAGAAGCCAATTGCGTTACTGTTTCTAACTGTTTGCTGTCTTTTTGTTGCGCTGTTTACTGGGGGCACTCATATTAACCACTGATATCAATTGCAACAGCCAGAGAAATAAAATCATTTTTTACGAGAAGGAGGGCCTTTGGTTTAAAGCGCTTCTGACCAGCGTCCGCGAGACTGTCATAATTGATAGAACACCAAGCACTACATTAAACAGCGATCCCATAGCATAATGGGTAGTCTCTGTGCAAAGCACTTGAAGCATTGTGCCAGCCTCACAGGTTCTAATCCTGCTTAGTGAATTGACCACAGCGGTCTCCGTTAGTTTTACCAGTGTCTGGTAGCCTGTGTCAGTGCAATCGCTGATCGCGAGAACATCGCGTCGTCGTCGTCGCGATCTCTTAAAAGCCAATTGCGTTACTGTTTCTAACTGTTTGCTGTCTTTTTGTTGCGCTGTTTACTGAGGGCACTCATATTAACCACTGATATCAATTGCAACAGCCAGAGAAAAAAAATCATTTTTTACGAGAAGGAGGGCCTTTGGTTTGGTTCTGACCAGCGTCCGCGAGACCTTGAAGCATTGTGCCAGCGTCACAGGTTCTAATCCTGCTTAGTGAATTGACCACCGCGGTCTCCCGTTAATTTTACTAGTGTCTGGTAGCCTGTGTCAGTGCAATGTCGCTGATCGCGAGAACATGCGTCGCGTCGCGTCGCGATCTCTTAAGAAGCCAATTGCGTTACTGTTTCTAACTGTTTGCTGTCTTTTTTGTTGCGCTGTTTACTGAGGGCACTCATATTAACCACTGATATCAATTGCAACAGCCAGAGAAATAAAAATCATTTTTTTACGAGAAGGAGGGCCTTTGGTTTACAAGCGCTTCTGACCAGCGTCCGCGAGACTGTCATAATTGATAGAACACCGAGCACTACATTAAACAGCGATCCCATAGCATAATGGAGTAGTCTCTGTGCAAAGCACTTGAAGCATTGTGCCAGCGTCACAGGTTCTAATCCTGCTTAGTGAATTGACCACCGCGGTCTCCCGTTAATTTTACCCGGTAGCCTGTGTCAGTGCAATCGCTGATCGCGAGAACATCGCGTCGCGTCGCGTCGTCGTCGCGATCTCTTAAGAAGCCAATTGCGTTACTGTTTCTAACTGTTTGCTGTCTTTTTGTTGCGCTGTTTACTGAGGGCACTCATATTAACCACTGATATCAATTGCAACAGCCAGAGAAATAAAATCATTTTTCACGAGAAGGAGGGCCTTTGGTTTACAAGCCTTCTGACCCAGCGTCACGAGACTGTCATAATTGATAGAACACCGAGCACTACATTAAACAGCGATCCCATAGCATAATGGAGTAGTCTCTGTGCAAAGCACTTGAAGCATTGTGCCAGCGTCACAGGTTCTAATCCTGCTTAGTGTCAGTGCAATCGCTGATCGCGAGAACATGCGTGCGTGCGTGCGTGCGATCTCTTAAGAAGCCAATTGCGTGACTGTTTCTAACTGTTTGCTGTCTTTTTGTTGCTGTTTACTGAGGGCACTCATATTAACCACTGATATCAATTGCAACAGCCAGAGAAATAAAATCATTTTTTTGACGAGAAGGAGGGCCTTTGGTTTACAAGCGCTTACGGCCAGCGTCCGAGACTGTCATAATTGATAGAACACCCGAGCACTACATTAAACAGCGATCCCATAGCATAATGGAGTAGTCTCTGTGCAAAGCACTTGAAGCATTATTGCCAGCGTCACAGGTTCTAATCCTGCTTAGTGAATTGACCACCGCGGTCTCCCGTTAATTTTACGGTAGCCTGTGTCAGTGCAATCGCTGATGGCGAGAACATCGTGCGTCGCGTCGTCGCGATCTCTAAGAAGCCAATTGCGTTACTGTTTCTAACTGTTTGCTGTCTTTTTTGTTCGCTGTTTACTGGGGGCACTCATATTAACCACTGATATCAATTGCAACAGCCAGAGAAATAAAAATCATTTTTCACGAGAAGGAGGGCCTTTGGTTTACAAAGCGCTCTGACCAGCGTCGAGACTGTCATAATTGATAGAACACCGGAGCACTACATTAAACAGCGATCCCATAGCATAATGGAGTAGTCTCTGTACAAAACGCGGAAGCATTGTGCCAGCGTCAGTTCTAATCCTGCTTAGTGAATTGACCACCAGCGGTCTCCGTTAATTTTACTGGTAGCCTGTGTCAGTGCAATCGGTCTGCGATTTCTTAAAGTAATTGCGTGACTGTTTCTAACTGTTTTGCTGTCTTTTTTGTTCGCTGCTGTTTACACTGAGGGCACTCATAGTAACCACTGATATCAATTGCAACAGCCAGAGAAATAAAAATCATTTTTTTCACGAGGAGGGCCTTTGGTTTCCTAAGCGCTTCGGCCCAGCTGCGAGACTGTCATAATTGATAGAACACCAGCACACATTAAACAGCGATCCCTCAGCTGTGCAAAGCACTTGAAGCATTATTGCCAGCGTCACAGGTTCTAATCCTGCTTAGTGAATTGACCACCAGCGGTCTCCGTTAATTTTACCGGTAGCCTGTGTCAGTGCAATGTCGCTGATGGCGAGAACATCGCGTCGCGCGTGCGTCGCGTCGATCTCTTAAAACCAATTGCGTTACTGTTTCTAACTGTTTGCTGTCTTTTTTGTTGCTGTTTACTGGGGGCACTCATATTAACCACTGATATCAATTGCAACAGCCAGAGAAATAAAAATCATTTTTTCACGAGAAGGAGGGCCTTTGGTTTACAAACGCTACGGCCAGCGTCACGAGACTGTCATAATTGATAGAACACCGAGCACTACATTAAACAGCGATCCCATAGCATAATGGAGTAGTCTCTGTGCAAAGCACTTGAAGCATTGTGCCAGCGTCACAGGTTCTAATCCTGCTTAGTGAATTGACCACCGCGGGTCTCCGTTAATTTTACCCTGGTAGCCTGTGTCAGTGCAATTGCTGATCGCGAGAACATGCGTGCGTCGCGTCGCGTGCGATCTCTTAAACCAATTGCGTTACTGTTTCTAACTGTTTGCTGTTTTTGTTGCGCTGTTTACTGAGGGCACTCATATTAACCACTGATATCAATTGCAACAGCCAGAGAAATAAAAATCATTTTTTTTCACGAAGGAGGGCCTTTGGTTTACAAGCGCTACGGCCAGCGTCACGAGACTGTCATAATTGATAGAACACCGAGCACTACATTAAACAGCGATCCCATAGCATAATGGACTAGTCTCTGTGCAAAGCACTTGAAGCATTGTGCCAGCGTCACAGGTTCTAATCCTGCTTAGTGAATTGACCACCGCGGTCTCCGTTAATTTTACCAGTGTCTGGTAGCCTGTGTCAGTGCAATAAGCTGATGATCGAGAACATCGCGTCGCGTCGCGCGTTCTTAAAAAAAAGCCAATTCGCGTTACTGTTTCTAACTGTTTGCTGTCTTTTTTGTTGCGCTGTTTACTGGGGCACTCATATTAACCACTGATATCAATTGCAACAGCCAGAGAAATAAAAATCATTTTTTTTACGAGGAGGGCCTTTGGTTTACAAAAGCCTTCTGGCCGCGTCCGCGAGACTGTCATAATTGATAGAACACCAAGCACTACATTAAACAGCGATCCATAGCATAATGGGTAGGTCTGTGCAAAAGCACTTGAAGCATTGTGCCCAGCGTCTCAGAGGTTCTAATCCTGCCGGCGTGACCACAGCGGTCTCCCGTTAGTTTACCAGTGTCTGGTAGCCTGTGTCAGTGCAATAAGCTGATGGCGAGAACATCGCGTCGCGTCGCGTCGCGTCGCGATCTCTTCTCTTAAGCCAATTGCGTGACTGTTTCTAACTGTTTGCTGTCTTTTTTGCGCTGTTTACTGAGGGGCACTCATATTAACCACTGATATCAATTGCAACAGCCAGAGAAAAAAATCATTTTTTTCACGAGAAGGAGGGCCTTTGGTTTACAAGCGCTTCGACCCAGCGTCGCGAGACTGTCATAATTGATAGAACACGAGCACTACATTAAACAGCGATCCCATAGCATAATGGAGTAGTCTCTGTACAAAACTTGAAGCATTGTGCCAGCGTCACAGGTTCTAATCCTGCTTAGTGAATTGACCACCAGCGGTCTCCCGTTAATTTTCTGGTAGCCTGTGTCAGTGCAATGCGCTGATCGCCGAAGAACATCGCGTCGCGTCGCGTCGCGTCGCGATCTCTTAAAAACCAATTGCGTGACTGTTTCTAACTGTTTGCTGTCTTTTGTTGCGCTGTTTACTGAGGGGCACTCATATTAACCACTGATATCAATTGCAGCAGCCAGAAATAAAATCTTTTTTTTTCACGAGAAGGAGGGCCTTTGGTTTACAAAGCGCTTCTGGCCAGCGTCCGCGAGACTGTCATAATTGATAGAACACTAAGCACTACATTAAACAGCGATCCCATAGCGCATAATGGGTAGTCTCTGTGCAAAAAGCACTTGAAGCATTGTGCCAGCGTCACAGGTTCTAATCCTGCTTAGTGATTGACCACTCCCGGTCTCCGTTAGTTTTACGGTAGCCTGTGTCAGTGCAATCGCTGATCGGCGAGACATCATCGTCGCGTCGCGTCGTCGTCGATCTTCTTAAGCCAATTGCGTTACTGTTTCTAACTGTTTGCTGTCTTTTGTTGCGCTGTTTACTGGGGGCACTCATATTAACCACTGATATCAATTGCAACAGCCAGAGAAATAAAATCATTTTACGAGGAAGGAGGGCCTTTGGTTTACAAGCCTTCTGACCAGCGTCGCGAGACTGTCATAATTGATAGAACACCGAGCACTACATTAAACAGCGATCCCATAGCATAATGGGTAGTCTCTGTGCAAAGCACTTGAAGCATTGTGCCAGCGTCTGGTTCTAATCCTGCCGGTGGAATTGACCACGCGGTCTCCGTTAATTTTACCAGTGTCTGGTAGCCTGTGTCAGTGCAAATCGCTGATCAGCGAGAACATCGCGTCGCGTCGCGTGCGTCGCGATCTCTTAAGAAGCCAATTCGCGTTACTGTTTCTAACTGTTTGCTGTCTTTTTTGTTGCGCTGTTTACTGGGGGCACTCATATTAACCACTGATATCAATTGCAACAGCCAGAAATAAAAATCATTTTTTTCTACGAAGGAGGGCCTTTGGTTTACAAGCGCTGACCAGCGTCGAGACTGTCATAATTGATAGAACACCGGGCACTACATTAAACAGCGGATCCCATAGCATAATGGAGTAGTCTCTGTGCAAAACGCGGAAGCATTGTGCCAGCGTCACAGGTTCTAATCCTGCTTAGTGAATTGACCACAGCGGTCTCCGTTAATTTACCGGTAGCCTGTGTCAGTGCAATAAACTGATCTGAGAACATCGCGCGTCGCGTGGCGTGCGTCACGATCTCTTAAAAGCCAATTCGTTACTGTTTCTAACTGTTTGCTGTCTTTTTTTGTTGCGCTGTTTACTGAGGGCACTCATATTAACCACTGATATCAATTGCAACAGCCAGAGAAATAAAAATCATTTTTTACGAGAAGGAGGGCCTTTGGTTTTACAAGCGCTACGCCAGCGTCCGCGAGACTGTCATAATTGATAGAACACCGGGCACTACATTAAACAGCGATCCCATAGCATAATGGACTAGTCTCTGTACCTTACTTGAAGCATTGTGCCAGCGTCACAGGTTCTAATCCTGTAGTGAATTGACCACGCGCGGTCTCCGTTAATTTTACCAGTGTCTGGTAGCCTGTGTCAGTGCAATCGCTGATCGTGAGAACATCGCGTCGCGTCGCGTCGCGTCGATCTCTTAAGAAACCAATTCGTTACTGTTTCTAACTGTTTGCTGTCTTTTGTGTTGCGCTGTTTACTGAGGGCACTCATATTAACCACTGATATCAATTGCAACAGCCAGAGAAATAAATTTCATTTTTACGAGAAAGGAGGGCCTTTGGTTTACAAGCGCTACGACCAGCGTCGCGACACTGTCATAATTGATAGAACACCAAGCACTACATTAAACAGCAATCCCATAGCATAATGGAGTAGTCTCTGTGCAAAACTTGAAGCATTGTGCCAGCGTCACAGGTTCTAATCTGCTTAGTGAATTGACCACGCTGGTCTCCGTTAATTTTACCAGTGGTAGCCTGTGTCAGTGCAATTGCTGATCAGCGAGAACATCGCGTCGATCGCGTCGGTCGCGATCTCTTAAAGCCAATTGCGTTACTGTTTCTAACTGTTTGCTGTCTTTTTTTGTTTAGCTGTTTACTGAGGGCACTCATATTAACCACTGATATCAATTGCAACAGCCAGAGAAATAAAATCATTTTTTTTACGAGGAGGGCCTTTGGTTTACATCTTCTTCTGACCAGCGTCACCGAGACTGTCATAATTGATAGAACACCGAGCACTACATTAAACAGCGATCCCATAGCATAATGGGTAGTCTCTGTGCAAAGCACTTGAAGCATTGTGCCAGCCTCACAGGTTCTAATCCTGCTTGGTGCGTGACCACGCGGTCTCCGTTAGTTTTACCAGTGTCGGTAGCCTGTGTCCAGTGCAATCGCTGATCGCGAGAACATCGTCGCGTGCGTCGTCGATCTCTTAAACCAATTGCGTTACTGTTTCTAACTGTTTGCTGTCTTTTGTTGCGGCTGTTTACTGGGGGCACTCATATTAACCACTGATATCAATTGCAACAGCCAGAGAAATAAAATCATTTTTTTTACGAAGGAGGGCCTTTGGTTTACAAGCCTACGGCCAGCGTCGCGAGACTGTCATAATTGATAGAACACCGAGCACTACATTAAACAGCGATCCCATAGCATAATGGGTAGTCTCTGTGCAAAGCACTTGAAGCATTGTGCCAGCGTCACGGGTTCTAATCCTGCTTAGTGAATTGACCACAGCGGTCTCCGTTAATTTTACCGGTAGCCTGTGTCAGTGCAATCGCTGATCGCGAGAACGTCGCGTCGCGTCGTCGCGATTTCTTAAGAAGCCATTGCGTGACTGTTTCTAACTGTTTGCTGTCTTTTTTGTTGCGCTGTTTTACTGAGGGGCACTCATATTAACCACTGATATCAATTGCAACAGCCAGAAATAAAAATTTTTTTTTTTTTCACGAGGGCCTTTGGTTTACAAGCCTTCGGCCAGCGTCACGAGACTGTCATAATTGATAGAACACCAAGCACTACATTAAACAGCGATCCCATAGCATAATGGGTAGTCTCTGTGCAAAGCACTTGAAGCATTGTGCCAGCCTCACAGGTTCTAATCCTGCTTGACGTGACCACAGCGGTCTCCGTTAATTTTACCAGTGTCTGGTAGCCTGTGTCAGTGCAATCGCTGATCGGCGAGAACATCATCGCGTCGCGTCGCGTCGTCTCTCTTAAGCCAATTGCGTTACTGTTTCTAACTGTTTGCTGTCTTTTTTGTTGCGCTGTTTACTGGGGGCACTCATATTAACCACTGATATCAATTGCAACAGCCAGAGAAAAAAAAATCATTTTTCACGAGGAGGGCCTTTGGTTTACAAGCCTTCTGACCAGCGTCGCGAGACTGTCATAATTGATAGAACACCGAGCACTACATTAAACAGCGATCCCAAGCATAATGGGTAGTCTCTGTACAAAAGCACTTGAAGCATTGTGCCAGCGTCACAGGTTCTAATCCTGCTTAGTGAATTGACCACGCGGTCTCCGTTAATTTTTCGGTAGCCTGTGTCAGTGCAATCGCTGATCAGCGAGAACATGCGTCGCGTCGTGCGTCGCGATCTCTTAAAGCCAATTGCGTTACTGTTTCTAACTGTTTGCTGTCTTTTTTGTTGCGCTGTTTACTGAGGGCACTCATATTAACCACTGATATCAATTGCAACAGCCAGAGAAATAAAATCATTTTTCACGAAGGAGGGCCTTTGGTTTACAAGCGCTTCTGACCAGCGTCGCGAGACTGTCATAATTGATAGAACACCGAGCACTACATTAAACAGCGATCCCATAGCATAATGGGTAGTCTCTGTGCAAAGCACTTGAAGCGTGTGCCAGCGTCACAGGTTCTAATCCTGCTTAGTGAATTGACCACCGCGGTCTCCCGTTAATTTTACGGTAGCCTGTGTCAGTGCAATCGCTGATCAGCGAGAACATCGTCGTCGTCGTGCGTGCGATCTCTTAAAAGCCAATTGCATTGACTGTTTCTAACTGTTTTGCTGTCTTTTTTGTTGCGCTGTTTACTGGGGGCACTCATATTAACCACTGATATCAATTGCAACAGCCAGAGAAATAAAAATCATTTTCACGAAGGAGGGCCTTTGGTTTACAAGCCTTCGCCAGCGTCACGAGACTGTCATAATTGATAGAACACCGGAGCACTACATTAAACAGCGATCCCATAGCATAATGGAGTAGTCTCTGTGCAAACGCGGAAGCATTGTGCCAGCGTCAGAGGTTCTAATCCTGCTTAGTGAATTGACCACCGTCTCCCGTTCCCGTTAATTTGTCTGGTAGCCTGTGTCAGTGCAATCGCTGATCGCGAGAACATCGTCGTCGCGTCGCGTGCGTGCGATCTCTTAAAGCCAATTGCGTGACTGTTTCTAACTGTTTGCTGTCTTTTTTTGTTGCGCTGTTTACTGGGGGGCACTCATATTAACCACTGATATCAATTGCAACAGCCAGAAATAAAAATCATTTTTTTTACGAGAAGGAGGGCCTTTGGTTTACAAGCGCTACTGACCCAGCGCGTCGCGAGACTGTCATAATTGATAGAACACCGAGCACTACATTAAACAGCGATCCCATAGCATAATGGAGTAGTCTCTGTGCAAAAGCACTTGAAGCATTGTGCCAGCGTCACAGTTTCTAATCCTGCTTAGTGAATTGACCACCGCGGTCTCCGTTAATTTTACCCGTAGCCTGTGTCAGTGCAATGCTGATCGGCGAGAACATCGCGTCGCGTCGCGTCGTCGTCGCGATCTCTTAAAGCCAATTGCGTTACTGTTTCTAACTGTTTGCTGTCTTTTTTTTTAGCTGTTTACTGAGGGCACTCATATTAACCACTGATATCAATTGCAGCAGCCAGAGAAATAAAATCATTTTTTTCACGAAGGAGGGCCTTTGGTTTACAAGCCTTCTGACCAGCGTCCGCGACACTGTCATAATTGATAGAACACCGAGCACTACATTAAACAGCGATCCCATAGCATAATGGACTAGTCTCTGTGCAAAGCACTTGAAGCATTGTGCCAGCGTCACAGGTTCTAATCCTGCTTAGTGAATTGACCACCGCGGTCTCCCGTTAATTTTACCGGTAGCCTGTGTCAGTGCAATGTGATCGAGAATGGCGAACATCGTCGCGTCGTCGCGATTTCTTAAGAAGCCAATTCGTGACTGTTTCTAACTGTTTGCTGTCTTTTGTTGCGCTGTTTACTGAGGGGCACTCATATTAACCACTGATATCAAATTGCATCAGCCAGAGAAATAAAAATTTTTTTACGAGGAGGGCCTTTGGTTTTACAAGCGCTTCACGGCCAGCGTCAGAAGACTGTCATAATTGATAGAACACCAAGCACTACATTAAAACAGCGATCCCATAGCATAATGCGGTGGTCGCTGTGCAAAAGCATGAACATTGTGCCAGCCTCACAGGTTCTAATCCTGCTTCGGCGTGACCACCCGCGGTCTCCCGTTAGTTTTACCAGTGTCTGGTAGCCTGTGTCAGTGCAATGTCGCTGATGGCGAGAACATCGCGTCGCGTCGTCGTCGTCGCGATCTCTTAAGAAACCAATTGCGTTACTGTTTCTAACTGTTTTGCTGTCTTTTGTTAAGCTGTTTACTGAGGGCACTCATATTAACCACTGATATCAATTGCAACAGCCAGAGAAAAAAATCATTTTTTTTGAAGGAGGCCTTTGGTTTACAGCCTTCTGACCAGCGTCACGAGACTGTCATAATTGATAGAACACCGAGCACTACATTAAACAGCGATCCCATAGCCTAATGGAGTAGTCTCTGTACAAAGCACTTGAAGCGTTGTGCCAGCGTCACAGGTTCTAATCCTGTAGTGAATTGACCACAGCGGTCTCCCGTTAATTTTACCAGTGTCTGGTAGCCTGTGTCAGTGCAATCGCTGAGCGAGAACATCGTCGATCGCGTGCCGTCGCGATCTCTTAAAGCCAATTGCGTTACTGTTTCTAACTGTTTGCTGTCTTTTTTTTGTTGCGCTGTTTACTGGGGGCACTCATATTAACCACTGATATCAATTGCAACAGCCAGAGAAATAAAATCATTTTTTTCACGAGAAGGAGGGCCTTTGGTTTACAGCGCTTCCTTCGGCCAGCGTCCACGACACTGTCATAATTGATAGAAACCGAGCACTACATTTAAACAGCGATCCCCATAGCATAATGGACTAGTCTCTGTGCAAAGCGCGGAAGCGTTGCCAGCGTCACGGTTCTAATCCTGCTTAGTGAATTGACCACCGCGGTCTCCCGTTAATTTTACGGTAGCCTGTGTCAGTGCAATCGCTGATCGGCGAGGAATGCGATGCGTCGTCGCGTCGCGATCTCTTAAGAAGCCAATTCGCGTGACTGTTTTCTAACTGTTTGCTGTCTTTTTTTTGTTGCGCTGTTTACTGAGGGCACTCATATTAACCACTGATATCAATTGCAACAGCCAGAGAAATAAAAATCATTTTTTACGAGGAGGGCCTTTGGTTTTACAAGCGCTACGACCAGCGTCCGCGAGACTGTCATAATTGATAGAACACCGCAGCACTACATTAAACAGCGATCCCATAGCATAATGGGTAGTCTCTGTGCAAAACTTGAAGCATTGTGCCAGCGTCACAGGTTCTAATCCTGCTTAGTGAATTGACCACCGCGGTCTCCGTTAATTTTACCAGTGTCTGGTAGCCTGTGTCAGTGCAATCGCTGATCGTGAGAACATCGCGTCGTCGTCGCGTCGCGATCTCTTAAAGCCAATTGCGTTACTGTTTCTAACTGTTTGCTGTCTTTTGTTGCGCTGTTTACTGGGGGCACTCATATTAACCACTGATATCAATTGCAACAGCCAAAAAAAAAAATCATTTTTTTCACGAGAAGGAGGGCCTTTGGTTTACGCCTTCTGACCAGCGTCCGCGAGACTGTCATAATTGATAGAACACCGAGCACTACATTAAACAGCGATCCCATAGCATAATGGACTAGTCTCTGTACCAAAAGCACTTGAAGCATTGTGCCAGCGTCACGGGTTTAATCCTGCTTAGTGAATTGACCACAGCGGTCTCCGTTAATTTACCAGTCTGGTAGCCTGTGTCAATTGCAATAAGCTGATCGCGAGAACATCGTCGCGTGATCGATCTCTTAAAAAAGCCAATTGCGTTACTGTTTCTAACTGTTTGCTGTCTTTTTTGCGCGCTGTTTACTGGGGGCACTCATATTAACCACTGATATCAATTGCAACAGCCAGAGAAATAAAATCATTTTTTTCACGAGGAGGGCCTTTGGTTTACAAGCCTTCGACCAGCGTCCGCGAGAGACTGTCATAATTGATAGAACACCAAGCACTACATTAAACAGCGATCCCATAGCATAATGGGTAGTCTCTGTGCAAAGCACTTTGAAGCATTATTGCCAGCCTCACAGGTTCTAATCCTGCTTCGAATTGACCACCGCGGTCTCCGTTAATTTTACCCGGTAGCCTGTGTCATTGCAATAAGCTGATCAGCGAGAACATGCGTGCGTCGCGTCGTCGCGATCTCTTAAAGCCAATTGCGTTACTGTTTCTAACTGTTTGCTGTCTTTTGTTCGCTGTTTACTGAGGGCACTCATATTAACCACTGATATCAATTGCAACAGCCAGAGAAATAAAATCATTTTACGAGAAGGAGGGCCTTTGGTTTTACAAGCCTTCTGACCAGCGTCCGCGAAGACTGTCATAATTGATAGAACACCGGCACTACATTAAACAGCGATCCCATAGCCTAATGGGTAGTCTCTGTACAAAACACTTGAAGCGTTGTGCCAGCGTCACAGGTTCTAATCCTGCTTAGTGAATTGACCACGCGGTCTCCGTTAATTTTACGGTAGCCTGTGTCAGTGCAATTGCTGATCGAGAACATCGCGTCGCGTCGCGTCGTCGTGCGATCTCTTAAACCCAATTGCGTTACTGTTTCTAACTGTTTGCTGTCTTTTTTTGTTGCGCTGTTTACTGAGGGCACTCATATTAACCACTGATATCAATTACAGCAACAGAGAAATAAAATCATTTTTTTTACGAAGGAGGGCCTTTTGGTTTCAGCCTTCTGAGCCAGCGTCCGCGAGACTGTCATAATTGATAGAACACCCGAGCACTACATTAAACAGCGATCCCATAGCATAATGGCGGTGTAGTCTCTGTGCAAAAGCACTTGAAGCATTGTGCCAGCGTCACAGGTTCTAATCCTGCTTAGTGAATTGACCACGCGGTCTCCGTTAATTTACCGGTAGCCTGTGTCAGTGCAATCGCTGATCGTGAGAACTAGCGTGCGTCGCGTCGTGCGTGCGATCTCTTAAGCCAATTCGCGTTACTGTTTCTAACTGTTTGCTGTCTTTTTGTTGCTGTTTACTGAGGGCACTCATATTAACCACTGATATCAATTGCAACAGCCAGAGAAATAAAAATCATTTTTTTACGAAAGGAGGGCCTTTGGTTTACAAGCGCTTCTGACCAGCGTCCGCGACACTGTCATAATTGATAGAACACCAGCACTACATCAAAACAGCGATCCCATAGCATAATGGACTAGTCTCTGTGCAAAGCACTTGGAAGCATTGTGCCAGCGTCTGGGTTCTAATCCTGCTTAGTGAATTGACCACCGCGGTCTCCCGTTAATTTTACCCGGTAGCCTGTGTCAGTGCTGTCGCTGTCCAGCGAGAACATCGTCGTCGTCGCGTCGATTTCTTAAGAAACCAATTGCGTGACTGTTTCTAACTGTTTGCTGTCTTTTTGTTGCTGTTTACTGAGGGCACTCATATTAACCACTGATATCAATTGCATCAGCCAGAGAAATAAAAATTTTTTTTTTACGAAGGAGGGCCTTTGGTTTACAAAGCGCTTCTGACCAGCGTCCGCGAGACTGTCATAATTGATAGAACACCAAGCACTACATTAAACAGCGATCCCATAGCATAATGGGTAGTCTCTGTACCAAAAAAACACTTCAAGCATTGTGCCAGCCTCACAGGTTCTAATCCTGCTTAGTGACGTGACCACGCGGTCTCCGTTAATTTTACCAGTGTCTGGTAGCCTGTGTCAGTGCAATGGCTGATCTTTGAGAACATCGCGTCGCGTCTCGCGTCGCGTGCGATCTCTTAAAAGCCAATTGCGTTACTGTTTCTAACTGTTTGCTGTCTTTTTTGTTGCGCTGTTTACTGGGGGCACTCATATTAACCACTGATATCATTGCAACAGCCAGAGAAAAAAAAAAATCATTTTTTTACGAGAAGGAGGGCCTTTGGTTTACAAGCGCTTCTGACCAGCGTCACGAGACTGTCATAATTGATAGAACACCGAACACACTACATTAAACAGCGATCCCATAGCATAATGGGTAGTCTCTGTACAAAAACACTTGAAGCATTGCCAGCGCGTCACAGGTTCTAATCCTGCTTAGTGAATTGACCACGCGGTCTCCGTTAATTTTACCAGTGCCTGTGTCCAGTGCGTGTCAATTTGAACATCGAGAACATCGCGTCGTCGTCATGATCTCTTAAAGCCAATTGCGTGACTGTTTCTAACTGTTTGCTGTGTCTTTTTTTGCGCTGTTTACTGGGGGCACTCATATTAACCCACTGATATCAATTGCAACAGCCAGAGAAATAAAATCATTTTTTTCTGAAGGAGGGCCTTTGGTTTTACAAGCGCTTCGACCAGCGTCCGCGAGACTGTCATAATTGATAGAACACAAGCACTACATTAAAACAGCGATCCCATAGCATAATGGGTAGTCTCTGTGCAAAACTATTGAAGCATTATACCCGGCCTCAGAGGTTCTAATCCTGCTTAGTGAATTGACCACCGCGGTCTCGTTAATTTTACCGTGTGGCAGCCTGTGTCAGTGCAATCGCTGATCGGCGAGAACATGCGTGCGTCGCGCGCGTCGCGATCTCTTAAGAAACCATTTGCGTGACTGTTTCCTAACTGTTTGCTGTCTTTTGTTGCGCTGTTTACTGAGGGGCACTCATATTAACCACTGATATCAATTGCAACAGCCAGAGAAATAAAAATCATTTTTTTCACGAGAGGAGGGCCTTTGGTTTTACAAGCGCTTCTTGACCAGCGTCGCGAGACTGTCATAATTGATAGAACACCGAGCACTACATTAAACAGCGATCCCATAGCATAATGGGTAGTCTCTGTACAAAAGCACTTGAAGCATTGTGCCAGCGTCACAGGTTCTAATCCTGCTTAGTGAATTGACCACAGCGGTCTCCGTTAATTTTACCGGTAGCCTGTGTCAGTGCAATGGCTGATGGCGAGTATCACGTCGCGTCGCGTCGTCGTCGATCTCTTAAGCCAATTAGCGTTGACTGTTTCTAACTGTTGCTGTCTTTTGTTTAGCTGTTTACTGGGGGGGCACTCATATTAACCACTGATATCAATTGCAACAGCCAGAAATAAAAATCATTTTTTTACGAAGGAGGGCCTTTGGTTTACAAGCGCTACAGCCAGCGTCCGCGAGACTGTCATAATTGATGAACACCGAGCACTACATTAAACAGCGATCCATAGCATAATGGGTAGTCTCTGTGCAAAAGCATGAAGCACGTGTGCCAGCGTCACGGGTTCTAATCCTGCTTAGTGAATTGACCACGCGGTCTCCGTTAATTTTACCCGTAGCCTGTGTCGGTGCAATCGTGATGCATTGAGAACACATCGTCGCGTCGCGTCGCGTCGCGATCTCTTAAAAGCCAATTGCGTTACTGTTTCTAACTGTTTGCTGTCTTTTTTTGTTCGCTGTTTACTGGGGGCACTCATATTAACCACTGATATCAATTGCGGCAGCCAGAGAAATAAAAATCATTTTTTACGAAGGAGGGCCTTTTGGTTTACAAACGCTACGACCCGGCGTCCGCGACACTGTCATAATTGATAGAACACCGAGCACTACATTAAACAGGCGATCCCATAGCATAATGGACTAGTCTCTGTGCAAAGCGCGGAAGCGTGTGCCAGCGTCACAGGTTCTAATCATAGCAGTGAATTGACCACATGGTCTCCCGTTAATTTACCCGGTAGCCTGTGTCAGTCAATGTGATCGGCGAGAACATCGCGTCGTCGTCGCGATTTCTTAAGAAGCCAATTCATTGACTGTTTCTAACTGTTTGCTGTCTTTGTGTTAGCGCTGTTTACTGAGGGCACTCATATTAACCACTGATATCAATTGCATCAGCCAGAGAAATAAAATCATTTTTTTTTTCGAGGAGGGCCTTTGGTTTACAAGCGCTCACATTGGCGTCGCGAGACTGTCATAATTGATAGAACGCAAGCACCCATTAAAACAGCGATCCCATAGCATAATGGGTAGTGCTGTGCAAAAGCACTGAAGCATTGGTGCCAGCCTCACGGGTTCTAATCCTGCTTGACGTGACCACATGGCGATCTCCGTTAGTTTTACCGGTGTCTGGTAGCCTGTGTCAATACAATGTCGCTGATCGCGAAGAACATCGTCGCGTGCGTCGCGTCGATCTCTTAAGCCAATTGCGGGACTGTTTCTAACTGTTTGCTGTCTTTTTTTGTTGCTGTTTACTGAGGGCACTCATATTAACCACTGATATCAATTGCAACAACCAGAGAAAAAAACCATTTTTTAAAGGAGGGCCTTT